>NW_026876927.1:0-20593 GCF_032173495.1 Musca vetustissima | reverse complement strand
GGAAAATTAAATTGACCCAATTTCTGCAGGGCAAAACTAAAGAAACTTTTTGATTATACCCTTCACCACGCTGTGGTACAGGTTATTATGTCATTGTGCATATGTTTGTAACAGGCAAAAGGAAATGAGATAGACACACGACACGATTTATGCATGTCCGTCTGTCTGTCCATGTTAAGTTGTAAACAAAGTACAAGTCGCATTTATTATCCGAATTGGATGAAATTTGGCATACGTCACTTATTTGGCCCAAGGACGAATCCTATTGAAATTGGGAAAAATCGATTCAGATTTAGATATAGCTCCCATATATATTTTCGTCCGATTTAAGGTAAATAGTGCACCAAAGTCCCTAAATATCTTTCGATTTGCACGAAATTTGGCATATTGTAGTGAATTGAGTCTAGAATATTGTGTGCTAAGTTTCATGAAAATCGGGTCAGATTTAGATATAGCTCCCATATATATTTTCGTCCGATTTAAGGTAAATGGTGCACCAAAGTCCCTAAATATCTTTAGATTTGCACGAAATTTGGTATAGCATACTAAAAATAGTCTAGAATGATGTGTGTTAAGTTTCGTGAAAATCGGTTAAAATTTAGATATAGCTCCAATATACATTTTCGTCCGATTTAAGGCATATGGTGTACCAAAGTCACTAAATATCTTTCGATTTCCACAATATTTGGTACAGCGTACTGAATAAAGTCTACAATGATGTGTGTTAAGTTTCGTGAAAATCGGCTAAGATTTAGATATGGCTCCAATATATATTTTCGTCCGATTTTAGGTAAATGGTGCACCAGAGTCCCTATATATCATTCGTAATGAACTTATACCATAGACAGACGACAGCCTTAATTTGCATTAAAAAGTTCTTAATTTGAATTAAAATTTACCCCTGAAAGACGAGAGTTTCTGCATTTATGAACCAGTTTTTTGTTTCAAAACTATTGTTTGTCTGTGTGTAGGAAGAAAATATTGACATTTCTTTACAATATTTTTTAGGATTACATCTTTTTGAAATTGTTACATGGCCGGAAGGAAAACTAACAGCTATAATGAAGATAAAACAGCTCCAAATTTGAAGAAATGTTGAATTTTGCCTTTATTTTTAATTTTTATTTTCGTAAACGTAAACAAATTTGACAACAATCAATTTATTTTCTACAGCATTGCCATACTGAAATTGCTTAATTCTGTATAAATTCAGTTTGATTTTGTGCATTAACAACACATAAAAATGAGGATAATGTACAAGTTAATTTGAATTAAGGCTGTCGTCTGTCTAGGCTATTAGACTAACATATAAGTTCGATATAAACGCTGCACCGAATTCCCCAGGTGGGTCCGATTGGCACAAAATTTTGCGCAACTTATAGAAGTTATGAAGAGATAACGTGTGGCTAGTTTTGTTGAAATGAGTTCAGATTTAGATATAGTTCCTATATATAGTTTCGTCAGATTTTAAGTAAAATGTGCACTAAAGACCCAATGTTATATACTTTATATAACCTAGCTTGTGGAAAGTTTTATTGAAATCGGTTCAAACTTGGATAGAGCTACCATATTTTCTCCCGATGTTAACTAAATGATGCACCAAGAACTCAAAATGTGGCCGATATTCTGTAGCAAGTTTCGATGCAATCTGCTTAGCCTTCGATATAGCTTTTATAAATATTTTCGTCCGATTTAAAGTAAATGGTGCACCAAACTCCTCATGTTTATCAGATATGTATCCAAATAATCAACGGGTATCAGACTTATATATGCTTTAAATTGATTTACATAATTTTGCCTCATTGAAAGAATCAATGAAATGAAAAAATGAAAAATTTAGTATAGGTTGCAGAAATATATGTTTATGGGTCCAATTTCATTTTACTGATCCTTCAAAACTGCGACGTCTGTTAAGATTCATCTGTTAAATATACCCAAAGTGGTGAAGGGTATCATATAGTCGGCCCCGTCCGACTTTACTACTTTCCTTACTGGTTTTTTCTTATAAATAACAAATTTTGCTAGTAATCGACAGCATAAACATATTTATACCCTACACAACTATGCTGTCAGGGTATTATAGCTTTGTGCAGGCCCAAATGTTTGAAACGCCGCGAAATATTGGTCCTAGACCCATCTTTAAGTATACCGATCGTCATATCTCGACTAGCTGAGTCGATCTAGACATGTGTGTCCGTCCGTCCGTCCGTCTGTCCATTATAATTTGTAAACACGATACAGGCCACAGTTATGGACCAATCTTCACGAAATTTTGCATGTAGGATGGGTTCTGGCCAATGAAGACCCCTATTGTTTTTGGAAAAGATCGGTTAATATTTAGGGGATGAAATGGACCAAATACTAAATTTTTGTCGGTTTTTCTGGTCGCTCCAGAGGCCGCAATTATGGCCCAAACACCGCGAATTTTTGCATGGAGAAGGGGATCGCGTGAGAGAATAAGCGTGCATGTTTTGATAAAGATCGGTCAATATTTAGCGGGTCAAATGGACCCTGACTTTTGTGTGAAAAATGACAAAATTTGTATTCTATGGCATATATATTTACTCCTGGAGGATGTAGACCCTAGGAGTTGATAACATATCCAAGAGGAGTGCTTGACCTTTAAATTGATACCAAATATAGTGATGTATCTACTCAGATGTGGGAGTTACAGTCAAATATTTACATGTGCTTACGTATTCAGATATTATTTAGTAATCCATTACCACATTAAAGGAAGAAATATCGCGCTGATGGCTTTGACATTTTTCATGAAGTTCCAGTTATGGTCAAGAACAACGCCTACAATTTTCGGTGATGATCAGATTAAAATTTTGGGATGAAATGGACCGAAAACATAATTTTTTGTGTGTTTTCGAGTAGAGTATAATCCGAAAATCACAACACACCCACCGTGAAGGTAATCTGGACAAGTAATTAGAAGGACTGTACAAGAGGGGGCAAATATCAGGAAATATTACTCAGACTCGGAATAAACATCCTCAGAAAGTGAGAGTTCGTGGTAGTTGTGTAGGGTATCGTATGGTCGGCCCCGTCCGACTATACTGCTCCGCTCACTGGTTTTTCATTACGGTGGCACACCTACGAGTCATTGAATCAATGAATCATTCGATAGCGTAATATTTCTCCACTGAGTCGGAATCCAATTAATATGAGTTCTTGCGAAAGGCAATATGGCTTTTCGATTCGTTTCAGAAATTAAAGAACTTTCTTGATAGTTTTCGAGCAAGTAAGCCTGCTACCATAGCTCGTCCACGTCGTACAGGGTTGCCCATATTCGACGGACCATATGGCAACGCTATAACTTTTGACAGAAATGTCACATCGCTTAATGACATACCGCGTTTGAAGCGTCAGTCCAAGCATATTTTTACCATAAACCAATACACGCCATGCGTGCGCTCTGAAATAGTTGAAATTTACATTCAACAGAAGAAGTCAATTGTGAAAACTCAACGTGCCTTTAAAACATTAAAAAATGTGAGAAGTGCGCCTTCTAAGAACACCATTAAGCGTTTATACGAAAAATTTTCGACTGTTAAGGCTCTTTCTAATCCGAAGAGGCCATATAAAAGTCGACCAAGGCGATCGGCCGAGAATATCGCTGTCGTACGAGCCAGTGTTCAGAGGTCCCCAAGAACATCCCAAAAACGCCGTTCTCAGCAGTTGGGCATGGCTCGGTCCACTTTACAACGGATTATTCGCATTGATTTGCATTTGTTCCCGTACAAAATTTAATTGACGCAAAAATTGTTGCCTGCGGACAAGCCTCGTCGATTGGAATGGGCCCAAAGAGTCATCGAAATGGCCGAAGATGACGAGCAATTTTGGAACAAAATTATCATGTCCGATGAAGCCCATTTCACATTGAATGGGACCGTAAATAAGCAAAATTGCCGTTTTTACGCCACTGAAAATCCTCAGGAGATTCAAGAAGTGCCTCTTCATGACGAAAAAGTCACAGTTTGGTGCGGCGTTAGTGCGAAAACTGTTATATTACTCGTATTTCAAAATGAATTTTCCATTATTGTTTTTTTTAGGTGAATAAAATACCCGATATGAAACTGCAAGGCCAACACGATATCTTTATTTTTGGAAAAGTTATGCGGCATTTATTAACAAGTTTAGTTGCATTAGTTTGGCTACCAGTGTATATCCATGCTAACCCCCCTTTATTTCGATAACCGCAAGCGCATATTCAAACCCAAGTAACATTCCTCCCATATTTAGATATTATTAGGGGTTTTGGGTGTGCAGGTCTTATATAACGTTACTCCCCATTATTTCATACTTTGGCGACTTTTGCCTTTCAACTGAATGGTCTATAGTTTGGTATTTTAAGTTTTCAATGGGTGTCAAATATACCTATCAAATATTCACCATGGAACCCATAGCATAGACCCTATAAAATGTCCCGATCTATTTTAGGTATTTTGACCTTATGGTGGAGGGTATACAAAGTTATTCCCGACCGAATTTAACGATTTTTACTTGAAAATTTTATGTGTCTAATATTATTTACAAAGACTGCTTTGTGAGAACATATTGAGTATATGATTAATCAAATTATTCTAAATCTCAACAACCGATTTCAATACACTGCAGTCACACATTGCAAACCAAGACTGTAGGTATCCGTTTTTGGTGACCTTTGTTTATATTGAGCAAATAAACTTTTCCTCAAATACACAACGTGTATTATCCATGAAATTAAGTTATTTAGACTTTGTTTGTATTTTTTCAATACGAGTTCAAATTGTATCATGGACAAGTGTAAATTGATATTGCCGTACGTGCAGGAATATATCGTATGCCGGTACATGTAAATACTTGGGCATGTGCCGCATACGTGCATAAACGTGTCACAATGCCTATGAATATTGGGATACTGTGTTCAGGCTTCTCTTTAAAAATTGAAATGGGGTGGCTGGAATTATAAGAAAAAACTAAAGAGAATTGTTAAATCGATTTAAAAATTTAAGACTACGCGATAACAAATATTTTTAGGAAACCTCCTTAAGGATTGTTTGTTATAATTTTGAAACGAAAGAACCCACACTATTCTTTATTGGGCTTATTAATTCATGAGCCTATATCATACGTCATATGCCTCTATAAGGTAAATTTTAACATCCTCTTCTTGCAAACCCCCTTTTTTGGAAAGACCCATACCTCCACGAAAAAACACACTCTTTACAATCTTTCAAATGTATATATCCGATATACAAATGCATTTTTAAAATATCCATGGTCTTCCTGTGCCCATGGGCATCTCCATTCAATTGTTAATGGTCTGCATACGGACAATATGTGTTTCTCGCTTTTTCGGATGAAAAAAAAAACACACCGATTCCCATCATTGTGGCTCTCTTTATGGTCTGCCTGTCGGCTTGACTGTGACTACCATTGCACAAAAAATAACAAACTTATGCGACAAAATATTGACCAAAAATATAATTGTCTTTACTTCTGCATGTCTATCCAAATGAAGCCAAAGGACCTCCGGTTACACGGTAGTTGTCCACTTACTTCGAAAATTGTTGTTTTTTTCTCGGTAGGCAAGTGGATAGTGTCATTTGGATTTGAGTATGATGGTGTGTGTCAGAGTGTGCCCGTTGGTATGAACTTTTTCACACTTATTTTTCCAAGGATTTATCCAGGATGCTATTGTGGCATCCTTACAATTGAATGCTTTCTCATAGTGTGTGGTGTAGTTGTTTTTTTAAATGAATTAATGTGTTGAAGTTTGCAATTGAATTTATTATACGAGGATTTTGTTAATATTTTTCTGTGGATTTCAGAGAACGATTTGATTTTTGAAAAGATATAAGGAGGTAGGCTTGAAAGCGTGTACTTATGTATACGAAAAGTACTAAACTGTACTAAATTTGGTACAACTTTAATTTAGAGAAACGGATGAAGTTGGAATCCCGAAATTTGAAATTAGCATTACCGCCGGAGTTTTGCGATATGTATGTAGTTTTAGAAATAAGTACTTATGTGTACGAAAGGTACTAAATGGAATTTGGATTTTGGGTGAAACGACAAGGCTGGATTCCTGAAATTTGGAGTTGGGATTATTGTTGAAATTTGGACTAAAGTGTACTAAATTTGGTACAATTTATGTGTTATGTGAACCAATGGAGCTGGAATCTTGAAATTTGGAGTTAGGGTCACTATTGGAGTGTAGAATTGGAATATGTACAAAGTTATGGAATTTGTACTAATATGTACAAAATGGTACCAAATGTGGATTTGGGTGCACCGATAGAATTGGAACACTGAAATTTAGACATAAGGTGACTGTTGGAGTGTAGGATTGGGGTGTCGATATAGTTTTGGAAATTCATACTTATGGCTACTAAATTGTACTCAATTTCGTACAATTTGAATTTTGGGTGAACTGATTGAGCTGGCATCCTGAAATTTGGAGTTAGGGTCGTTGTTTGGGTGTAGGATTGGGGTATGTAGGAAGTTTTAGAAATTTGTACTAAATGGTACCAAAGTTGGATTTGGGTGAACCAATAGAGCTGGAAATTTTAAGTTAGGATCACTTTTGGTGTGTAGGATTGGGGTTTGTACGATGTCTTAGAAATAGCTACTAATGTGTACAAAATGACACTAAATTTGGTACAATTTGAATTTAGAGTGAACTCTTATTGCCCTGAAATTGGGTAATAAGATTTCCATTGGATTGCGTGGTGTAGGTAGTAATGGGAATTTGTTATGTGTACTAAATGGTACTAAATGTTATACAATTTGGATTTATGTGAACAGATAGAGCTGGAATAGACAGATAGGGACGTAGTTTTGGAAATGCGTACTATAAGAAAACATAGGTACATAGGAACATGGTACTAAAATGTTTATTATGGTTGATATTGGTTCCAATTTACATATATATTTTTTGAGTTATGGTGAGATGCATTTTTGGTGGTAACTCTATAGTTCGTGAAGAAAAAGTTCTATATTTTTGTGTGCACGCATAGAATGTTAGTTTTGAGAAGATATATCTTCCATCTATATCGACTATATAGACGCACGAGGTCTATTGTATCCTTATTTTCTTGAACTGAAAACTAAATTCCATAAGACGAAATTTTTGGAACTCCAAGTACTCTACAAAAATATTGCTTATACGATTTTAGATATGGCCCTCGAAGAAAATAAATTAGTATTCGTGCATTTTCATCTTCCCTTTCTACTTTTTGCCGATCCTTGTTCCGCAAACTTTATATTTACAACACTAATACATTTTAAATAAATTCACATTCGTCTGAAATATTTACCATAAACATATCTCATTGTGCTAAAGGCGTTAATTATGTTTATTTGTGGGAGACAGATTCGGATCATAATATTTTTTACACGGATTTTCAGATAATAAATCCGATTTTTGTACCGGTTTGTATTTGAAAGCTAAAACAAATAGATGCGATGCTAAAATAACATAACTGTTTTGTTATACCATTTTTTATGACTTTTTCGTCGGTTCTATTGTTCTATCCACTTAACTTTAAAAAAAAACAATTTATTTTCCATGTGATTAGCAATACCCGCCAAGAGTTTTCATCCCCATTTTTACCCACAGATCACGAGCTCCATTTTCTATCCCAGTGTTATTTATTTAATTTCTTCCTATAGATTTTCATTAATATCAATATCCTTAAATTTGCAAAATAAAATATGAATAAAATTAAATGCTCGTTAATTCTTACTTCAATTTCACTCTCGAAAAATATCTAAAAAATACACGTACACACACTTTTAATGGATCTCTGCGCATCTCATTTAAAGTCCGTCACTATAATTTGAATACTTTAAGAAACATGAAGCAAAAACAACAACAGCAACAAATCACACAAAAACGCTTGCAATTTGTTTGGTTTACTGCTTTACACTTTTATTCCACACACACAAACGTTTTCGTTTTTTGGTCAAGAATCACTTAAGAGTCCATACCATCCATTACAGATTTTGTGACCGAAGAAAATATACCAAAAAACCACTTACTTGGCGCCGATGCCTGCACCACATTCCAATCGTATCCTTCTAAAACTTTCATAACCGCAATGGTGATTCGTTCATTTTCTTTGTGCCCGACTACATTTTCACCGCCTAAACGTTTCTGTTCAGCTTTTAGGGCAATATTTGCCAAAAACCAATGTTTCCACTGGTTTGTTCAGCAGGATTTTTGTTTGTTTCCACCGGCTTCGTATTCGTTGCCATGACATTCAACAGAAGAGTGAGAATAGAACAGATGCACAAACATTTTCTATTTACTTTAAACATTTGTTTTTTATTTCAAAATTTCTTGAAATAGCTCACAGAACACTTTTTTCTTGGCTTGGTCAACAACAGAAGTAGGGATGCTTAGGTTTGATTTCACTTAAAAAAAAATGTTAAACTTATTTTTTTCAGTATATACATTTTTAATTTTTCTTAAAAAAAATCCGGCAGCAATTTGTTAAAAATTTTCATTAGTTTTTATTACATTTTTCATTAAAAAATCTTGCTTCACTTCGCTACTAGTTAAGCTTAAATAACTGTAGTGCGCACGTCAGATCCCAATGAAAACTAATTTCACTGATCTTTATGACAAACTAACATTGCTCCCCTCCGGGAAAAAAGGCGCACATACATCAATAACAAAATAAACCACGACGACGTTGAACAACAAGTTCGTTAATACTACAACAAAAACTAAATAATGTGACGATGATGATCGCACGAGACACTACTCATGATCCCTATGTTTATGACGAATCAGCCGTCAAGCCGAAGACTCAAATCAAACGAAGTTGTAATCTGCTAACGACTAGCCTCGCATACATGCTCACTAACTGCAGTGGTTGTTGTCGATCAAATATTTGTTGTTGTTTAATTTATTTTAGTAGTCGTAGTTGTTGTTATTTTTTCTGTTAAAATTTTATTTTTATACCCTCCACCATAGAATGGAGGGTATATTAATTTTGTCATTACGTTTGTAACTCATCGAAATATTTATTTCCGACCCTATAAAGTATATATATTCTTGATCAGGGTAAAATTCTAAGATGATCTAGCCATGTCCGTCCGTCTGTCCGTCCGTTGTAATCACGCTATCTCCCGAAGGAATTGAGATAGGGTGCTGAAAATTTGCATGGGGTTGTCTTTTGTCTGCAGGCAGGTCAAGTTCGAAGATGGGATATATCGGTTCACGTTTAGGCATAGCTCCCATATAACAGTACCCCCCAACTTTCGGTATTTTGGGGTTCTTAAACGCGTTTTTCAACCGAATACGCTGACATTTGTTACATAGTTCTTTTTGGGTAATAAATGTCTCTACAAAAAATTGTAAATATAGCTCCACTTTTTCTGGTAGCCCCCATATAACGGTACCTCCTAATTTTCAGTATTTTTGGGGTTTTGATCGTATTTTTCCACCGAATTGGCCGAATCCGAATTTTTCGGATATCCCCCATATAAGGGTACCCCCCAATTTTCAGTATTGTGGGGTTCATGAGCGCGCTTTTCAACCGACTTCGCTGCAATTTGGTATTTTGTAGTCGTATATGGTAACAAATCTCCCTACCAAAAATTTTTAATATTCGCCCCCCTTTTCGGGGTCGTCCCCATATAACCCCCTTTTTATACCCCCACCATAGTATGGAGGGTATAATAATTTCGTTTTTCCGTTTGTAACTCATCGAAATACTCATTTCCGACCCTATAAAGCTATAAATTCTTGATCAGTGTAAAATTCTAAGACAATTGAAGCATCTGTCCGCCTGTTTTAATCACTTTAGCGTCTAAACGAATTGAGATAGATCGCCAAAACTTTGCACAGAGTCGTCTTTTGTCTACAGGCAAGTCAAGTTGGCTACATTGGTCCACGTTAAGGCATACCTCCAATATAAGGGTACCCCCAAATTTTCGGTATTTTCCAACTAAATTCCCTGATTTGGTACTTTCGGTTCCTATTGGGTACCAAATTTCCCCACTAAAAATTATAAATATATGGTCCACTTTTTTTGGTAGCCCCCATATAAGGGTACCCCTCAATTTTTAGTTTTTGTGGGGTTATATAGGTCAATTTTTTCGGGTAGCCCCCATATAAGGGTACCCTCCTATTTTTGGGTTCTTGAGCGCGGTTTTGTAGTCGTATATATATTTGCCCCTTTTTAGGGGTAGTCCCCATATAACCCCCTTTTTATATTAAAATAGTTAACAGATTTGTTCCGGTTTTTTGAGTGACCTTCATATACCCGTATTTCACCATATTAGGGGGGATATGCTTTTACGCAATTTTCCGTTTATACCCTACATAGTATGGAATTGTATTATGATTTAGTCGATTTATTCAACTGTTGTAATCATCCGTCCGTTGTTCGAGAATGACTATATCGGCCCGCTGTTTAATTTGGGTCTTTGGAGCTCTATATACCGTACCCTTAAAGTTCATATTTCCAAAACCCACGCCTACACACCAACAACAACCTAAACTCATAATTTCAACCTTCTAGCTTCACTCACTTATCACTAAGCTCATTTATATATTAAGATTTTGTACGGCATTCTCCATTTAAGGGGACCCCCATTCTCGGGGTCAATTTTTTTTTATTTAATTCGAATCTACACTATTTCAAGGATGTCCCTACAAAATTTCATGTGAAAATCTCAAGAACTCTTGAAGATATAGCCGATTTATTGTGTCAGCATCAAATGAAGGCTAAAGGGCTTCTCAAACTTTAAACGCGTTTTTCTCTAAACATTTTTTTTTTTGCGAATGACGGGCACGATAACTCAAAAACTAATAATCCAATCGGTTCCAAATTTTTACACGTTTCTCTGTGAGTGTATAGCTATCGTATGAACTAGGATAAAGCCAATCGGTGAATATCTTCCTTATTTTTTAACTTGGTTTTTGGTCAAAAATCGGCGATTTTCGAAAAATATTTTTTCAAAGGTCCGCCATTTTGTTAATTTTAGAGCGAAGTCAATAATCCTAGTTCATACGAGAGCCAGACATGTACTCTTTCTAACACCGTTCGAATTTTCGGATTCCGATGTTCCAGTGAGGAGTTATCATGCCCGCCATCAAAAATAAGGAATTTTCTTTAATTACAAAAAACAATAACAAACATTTTTTGTAAATTATTTTTCTTCTCTTTTAAATCTTCAAATATATATGTGCAAAGTTACAGACCTTAACAAGCATTGGCATTGATTTACCAGCCCATTGAAAATATTGAAAAAATAAAATTGAGAATGGGGTGGTTCCCTTCAATTGATACATATTATATTGTCTGATGTAATCGAATGTAGAAGTTAAACCTAAATATTAATAGGTGCTTACGTATTCATATATTATTTAGTAACCCATTAACATTAGAGGGCGGAAATATAGCGCTGATCGCTTTAAAAATTTCCATGAGGTTCCAGTTATGGTCAAGGAGAACGCCTATAGTTGTCGGTGATGATCACATAAAAAATTTTTATGTGATCATTTTTCGAGTCGTTCAATTATAAGACGAACATCACAACACAACCCACGGTGATGGAAATCTGGACAAGTAATTAGAATGGCTATACTGAATATGGGGAATATTCGAAAAATACGTCAGTGTAAGGAAGATGTGCTGTTGATCTCTAATCGGTCAAGATGGTGCAAATACCCCAAAATATTGCCCAGGCTCGAAATAAACATTCGCAGAAAATTAGAGTTCCATGGTAGTTGTGTAGGGTATCGTATGGTCGGCCCCGTCCGACTATACGGCTCCGCTCACTTATTTTGTTTTTATTATTCCCACACGTTTTTCATCCAAAGTCCATATACCGGTCATTCGTTTTTAAATCCATGCAGCTAGCTCCCCATCTCTCCATAAACCTATTGCCAGGCATTTATTTATTTATTTATGTATTTAATCTATTAGTCTATGGATAATTCCTTACAGACTATATATGTACATAACTAATAATTGTATAATTAAAATTAAGAATTTAAAAACATTATTATTTTACTTTTTATAGTATTAATATCCATTGTAAAATCGATAAAATTATAAAACGCGTTAAAATCTTTTGAAATTCTTGTTAAAGGATCAGCGTTTGCATAGTTCATCCTGGAGAATTGAATTGCTAGTGGTGCATAGTGGCGGGTAGTACGTTGAGGAACATTGAAATTTATGTTGTTAACAAGAAAGCCAGCAGAAATATCACCCATAATCACATTATAAAGAAATGAGACATTTAGCATTTTTCTACGGCTTTCCTGAGTTGGCAGCTTGACCAGTGAGAGTCTATCAGTGTATGGTGGAAGATTATCATATGAAAAGTTCAAACTTCGTAGACAGAAAAGTAGGAATTGTTTTTGAACAGACTCGATGCGGTCGCTGTGTGTTTTATAAATTGGATCCCATATGACCGAAGAGTATTCCAAAATTGGGCGAACAATTGACATGTATAAATTTTTTGAAACATAAGGATCCTTAAAATCTTTACTCCAACGTTTCACAAAACCAAGAACTGATTTTGCTTTGTTTATAGAAACAGAAATATGAGATTTAAAGTTAAGTTTACAATCCAATACAACTCCAAGATCAACGAATGTATCAACTTTTTCCAGAGAATAATCACCGAGGGTGTAACAAGTATCCAATAATTTTTTTCTTGTGAATCTCATAAGTTTGCATTTCGAATAATTAATTTCCATAAGATTAATGTTGCACCAGTTAACAAACGAATTCAAATCATTTTGAAGCAGCTGATTATTACATATCTCCGAAATGCTAAGAAATATTTTCACATCGTCGGCATACATCAAAATATTTGAAAATTTTATAGATGAAGGTAGATCATTTATAAATAAAGAAAATAGGATTGGTCCTAGATGACTTCCTTGTGGGACTCCAGAAGAAACCATAATACTCTTCGAAATGGCGTTTTTAAAACATACTTTTTGTGTTCTATTTTGTAGATATGAAAAAATCCATTCGGAACTTCTATTTGTAAATCCAATGTTTTTAAGTTTTAATCGTAATAATTTATGATTAACTTTGCCTTGCTGAAATCTGTGTAAATTACATCAGTTTGCTTTCCTTGAAGAAATCCTCGATTTATAACTGTAGTGAACTGAATGAGGTTTGTTGTTGTAGAACACTTCCTCTGAAATCCGTGCTGATAGGGTGAAACAATAGAACTAATGCAATGGATAAGGTTTTCAGTAATCAGTTTTTCAAAAAGCTTTGGAATCACGCTTAATTTTGCTATTCCTCGGTAATTGGCCACATCAGATTTATTTCCGTTTTTAAAGAGTGGAATGATATACGATGTTTTCCAAACCTCAGGAAAAACAGCTTGAGTTATGGAAGCATTGAACAATATGGTAAGAGGATAAACAAAAGCATCGGCGCACTTCCTTAGGATGCAACTCGGGATATTATCTGGTCCAAAATCATAGCTATACTTTAAAGTTTTCAATCCATTTAAAACCATAGAGCTGTTTAATAGTGAAATAGATATTGATTGATTAGTATTAATTTCGAAGGGGTAGTTGTTGCCGCTAAATGTTTTAGTAGAATATGTTGTACTGAAGAAGTCTGCAAACATGTTAGATATAACATTTATATCACAGGATTCAGCATCATCGTACTTTAAATTTGGTGGAAAATCGGTGGATTTGCGCTTCGAATTGACAAATTTGAAGAAGGACTTCGGATTCTGTTTAAAGTTGTTTTTGAGTTTTGTCAGATAATTTGAATAGCAAATATTATTCATAGTAGTATATTCAGACCGTGCTACAGAATATCTTCCGTAGTCAATGGAAGATCCTGTCTTTTTATATTTCTTATATTGTTTATTTTTCACATTTTTAGCCTTTGCCAAAGCTATAGAGTTCCATGGTGGCCCAGAAAGCTTCTTAATTACATATTTCGGTACGCTGATATCAATAAAATCGTATAGCTTTTTGTAAAAAATATCGATAGCACCATTTAAATCGTAAGTGCTAGACAAAAGGATATCCCAGTCTGTGTTATGCATAAGTTCACGTAACTGCTCAAAGTTTGTTTTCGAAAAACATAAGGATTTCTCACTTTGAGTCCCGGGTATGATTTGGTTTCCAGTAGGAAACGAAACATTAATTTTGATAGTTGGATGGTGCTGGTCTTCGGGAAATGTTAACGGATCAATTTGTTGAATGTAACAATCATCCACTTGATTTACAAATATCAGGTCCAATAACTTATTATAGGTGTTACGGATACAATTTATTTGAAAAATACCAAGATCAAAAAGTGTATCGAAGAATAATTCATAAAATTTGTGTATATTTTCGGGCAGCAGGTATTTATCCCCAGGTAAAAAATTCCACAACATGTTTGGTATATTAAAATCGCCAAGTATACAAATTAGATCCTCTGGCTTAGTTTTTTGTAAAACTGCTTTTAATGCATGGCTATGCTTTTCATAAATTATTTGCGGTGATGATGGAGGAATATATGAGCATGTTATAAACATTTTTTTCAAATTGTTTTTTACTTCGACAGCAATGAACTCAATATCAAGGGAAGAATCAAGATCCAGTAATTGGCATGAAAATATATTGGAGACAGCTATGAGCACTCCACCGCCGTTGCTTACACGGTCACGTCTAAAGATATTGTATTTATTTGACAGAATTTCCGAGTTTAAAATACGTTCATTTAACCAGGTCTCAGTCATTACTAAGATATGATGATCAAAGGTAAAACTGTCAACATACAATTTCGATATTTTAGATCGAACTCCGCGGACGTTTTGATAGGCTATAGATAATGTATCATTACTAAAAGTGCCTAGTTTTTTGAAAAGTTAACAGAGTTTTGATGAATGTAACCATTATTATCAGGCATTTGTCTTTCTCTATATACGTATTCACGAACTATAGTATGTTTCGGCCAGAACTCAGGATCAATAAGACGAGTATACATTTCATCAGAGGTTGTAATTTTGAATGATGCAATTGAGCGTTGTTGCGAAAAATTGAATTTATGTATGTTAATATCATTAAATTTTCCAATTTTAGATGTGATGTAACGGTCAATTGTCTCAGTAGTGGTATCCGCTGGAAGTCTTGAAATGAAAATGCTTCTTTTTGGCGGGACGGCAGTAAGGATAACCTCAACAGGGGTTACGTTATAAGGAGAAGAAGGATTGACGACTGATTCAGGATCATGGTTTGTTAGGCGTTCAAGCCTAAGGAAAAATATTTTAAGGGATATAGTTTTTATATGTAGGTAGTTGTATACAACTCATTACAGGATGCTATTCTTATAGGAGGACCAGACAACACCGCTGAAAACGATGAATCGAAGATTGGAAGACCGAAATACAATCGAGGACAATGGGTGTTTGGAGATGTCGAACGCGGATCGAATAAATACTTCATAGTCCACATTGAAGGTACTTCCACCCCTCATTCAGAAGTATATTCGTATTATTTATTTTAGGCATATGACCAGAGCTCCGAAATGCTCGCTCGAATTCGAATAAAGAGTGAAACTCGCTCGAATTCGAGCGGGAGTACTCCTGCGAGTAGAAAAAGTAAATAGAGTTTACTCTATTTTTCTCTGCCACTCAAATAAGAGCGGAGGTGCTTCGCTCGTTTTCGAGTGGGAGTGAAATACGCTCGAAATCGAGCAGATTACACTCTTGCCGAGTACTCTTTTATTATTATTTTTTTTTTAATAATTTTAATTTTTCAAGATTTTCAATGGGCTGGTAAATCAATACCAATGCTTGTTAAGGTTTGTAACTTTGCACATATATATTTGAAGATTTAAAAGAGAAGAAAAATAATTTACAAAAAAATTGTGTAATTGTTTTGTTGTTGTTTTTTGTAATTAAAAAGAAGTCCTTATTTTTGTTGTTCAATGGAACATCGGAATCCGAAAATTCCAACGGTGTTAAAAAGAGTACATGTCTGGCTCTCGTATGAACTAGGGTTATTGACTTCGCTCTAAAATCAACAAAATCGCGGACCTTTGAAAAAAGTTAAAGTTTGCTTTATCCTAGTTCATACGATAGCTATATACTCACAGAGAAACGTGTAAAAATTTGGAATCGATTGGGTTATTAGTTTTTGAGTTATGGTGCCCGCCATTCGCAAAAGAGAAAACGCGTTTAAAGTTTGAGAAGTCCTTTAGCCGTCACTTGACGCTGACACAATAAATCGGCTATATCTTCAAAAGTTCTTGAGATTTTCACTTAAAATATTGTAGGGACATTCTTGAATTAGTGTAGATTCGAATTAAATCAAAATTGTTGACCCCGAGAATGGGGGGTTCCCCTTAATACATAATATTTGTTTTATATGGAAATAGGTTTTTGCGTGGGCGGGCTTTGGCCGGGGATTTAAGACTTTCCCTCAATGGACAGATACTAATTGGGGGAATAATTTTAATGACATATTCAGCAGCAATCTCTGCAGGAGAGCGTTACAAATGCCCAATTACAAATATTTTTATGGTAATGGCCTAAGGAATAAGGCAACCACAAACATAATGCTTGACAATTCTTTTCAAGTTTATATTCCACTATGTTCTTCCTAATGAGCCCGAATTATCTATCCAGGAGCTCCATATTGCCACAATACGTGCCTTTATCAAGCGCGCATTTATCTGTGCAGCATTATTTAATGGATGAACTTAAGAATATCTTAAAAAATGTGATAAATTTGCAATATATAGGTTATCCAATTGATCATTAACTCTTGTTGAGACATGTTACTAGTTGTGTTTTTACAACTATGTCGTTATTACTGGAACTTCGGGTAATGTGGACTATGCGTCTAATGTGGACCTACCCCATATATTAGAAAATGCTTGACATATGAAAACTAACATCTAGCACGATTTTGAATACATAATTGCAATGTTGAAAATTTAGTTAAGGTCTGATTGAAAGCTGTCATTTGAAAATAACATATTTTACACAACACAGCACAACAATTTGTTTATCTCAAATATTATATGAAGAAATTATTTGGTTCTTTATTTTCCACAACAAAAATGTACGTTTATAATTTACAATTGGCGAGTTTAAATTTTTATTTATTTTTTAAGCCGAAAATTAAAATAATCTATTAAAACTTTGGATACCCTTGATGTTGATGCTAAAGAATGTACCCACTTCTGATTTATATTTGTTTCACAAAGTTACCCAGAAATTTTCGGGAGTAGTTCGAGAATTCATTATCGGATTGCAAACTTCTTCCTAAATATGAACAGTTTGGCACTTTTCTAACAAATAAATTCAAAACTATGGAATCGGCCAACATCAGAACCCAGCAAAGCAAATCATTTCATAAGAGCGTATTTCTGAAAAATAATATGAATTGTAGAATTCCTTTGGTGAAAATTTCACACATATGCTACAACTTTTGGTCACCCAATCATGGAGTTTGGGTTGTTGAACTTGTACAATAAGACACCACACTTTGTTTACCAAAGGAACGACACAACAAATCAAATCTGGATGGATTTTTGGAGGAACCATACCAGAAGAATACACTACAGAAATATCTAATTTCATTACTTAGCACCACATCAATTGAGAAACTTGTAAGATTCTGGGAGGTGGAAGATACCCCTAAAAAGTTTTACGATAAAAAGAAGACTTAGCTCTAGCTCGATTCTACAGAATGGAGATGAAACTAATGGAAACCCCCGAGATTAAAGATCAATACGATAAATCGATACTCGAGCACTTAGAACTCGAAGGATCCCCCGAAATGAAGTTATCATTCGATACGATATCAAAATAGAACCAGATCGACTCACGAGTCAGTCACGAGAATTTTTTAAAGCCTCTTGCCCCTCAGCGAACAATTTTTTTTTTAATTTAAGAACTAATTGTAAATTTTAGAGGCACACTTCTGAAAATGGAAAATGTAGTTAAAACATCAAATGTGGTGCCATCAAGATTTTCGAAATTTTAAGTAGGAAGTAGAAACTCTGGATCACCATGTCACCTATTACAAACGTATCTGAGAAATCGAATGCAAATCACACGCTGTTCTTCATCATCTTATATGCCTATGCATAAATCTAAAGTGAATACTGATGACATCAAAAATATTTTGTTTCTAAAAATAGAAGATGAGATTATTAATATACAATACATTTTATATAGACGCAATACATTAAAAGTATCGGGCCTGTTCTGGCATTCATTTCAACGGTAAAAGTGTATCGAACACAAGTAGGGCTGTTCTGTAACACACTTTACACCCTTTTGAAGTGAATTCTATACACTTACATTTTCATAGTGAGAGTCGGGTGTATTCATGTTTTTCTATATAAAAGAATATTATTTTTGAAATAAAAAAATGCAATAATAATTATGGAATAATAACTACCATCATAGTTATTATTCCGTAATTATTATTGCGTATAATTTTTTAAAATCACAAAATTAAGATAAACGCCATTAAAAACAAATTTTAAATAGATACTGTTCCCGATAAATCAATCAACAAATTTATGATATTACAGTCTTTCATACATATATTTTATGTTGCGAATAATAAAATATTAAACAATAATAAAATTATCGTTAAAATTAACGAAATTACTAAAAATCTAAAAACTATTTTAAAAACGAGTACAGTTTATATTGTATGGCAACAATATTTCTAGTTAGAAATAAATATTATTTATATTTTCTAATAAACATATACGAAATATATTTTCTAATAAACACAAATTATATAAAAATAGTGTTACATATATATTATGTAACACACCACTTTGATTTATCAAGAAATTATCTGAGAACATTGCAGTCTATTTAGTAATAGGTATTTATTATTATAAGGTATAGGTATTGATTTCCACTTTACCTTTTTAAATTGGTTTAAAATTGCCCTTGGGTACTGAAACACTTTGTGTTTTGTTCTATTACGGTTTTTATATTTCATGTAATTACAACTTTTAATTTTAGGTTAAGTACACAATAGTGCAATATTAGGATTGTAATTTGATTTTAAGTAAATTCAATGCAATGATAGGTTAAGTGCAATATTCTGTAGGTATGTGATTTTTGTTATATGCAATGCAATAGTAGGTTAGGTTCGCTGTAGACCAATATTAAGATAAGTTTTAGGAGATTTTATAGGTTAACTTTTAATTCACTCTTTATCGTTTAAGTATTTTAGGTATGTAGTATTGTTAGCTTGTAGGGTCTAATTTTATTTGGTTGTAAGTTTTATAATTGTATCTCCTTTTTATTTAGGCTTTTTCTATTAAACATGTAAATGTTAAGGTAGGTTAGAGTGTTTTACACTTTCTTTTTAGTATTAGTTTTAATTTTTTACAACTTCGATACTATTAGGGGTTTCTTTTTTTGTACAATTGTATGTTGAGGTTAATATTTTCTGTTGTGCACTTTTCACTGTCACTGGGCGATAAACCGGCGCGTTTTGGTTTTTGTCGAGAACTGACTTATCATGCAACATGCAAACCGTGTCGTCAGTGATGCTATTGGAATTGTGTACATGTCTGAATGGAATTAACCGTTGGCGCAGATATATATTGGTGCATATATGACCAACGTTAATTCCACCGCCTGTTATCGTCATTTTTGATAGCGTCAAGAACAATAATCTTAAGCTGCTTAAACACGCACAATTTTAACATTTCACGAACATGTTCTAGATATACTCAATTTCAGACATCGTAGCTGATTGACTTACAGTGACCCTCACATTAGCGAACCCTTCCATTTCGTCTGAGGTAATCTTCACCAAATAAGTCCCATGCAAAAGCGGGAATTTTAATAGCAACACCTAGCATGAAATATCCGGTTCGGGTGGAATAGAGGTACCTATTAGAAAGTGGCCAGGGGTCAGTGGGGATAGATCGTTGGGGTCCGCGCTAGACGGACTTTACGGCCTAGAGTTTAGACAGGCTTCTATTCGTGTATGATGATAAATCGCTTGTCGGCTCCAGATGTATGGCCTTTGTAGCGAAGCACACAAAAGTAACCTTTTGTTAAAAAGCAAGTTCAAACAGCAAGCAAGTACCGATGGCCAACATGTCTCCAATTTTCCTGTCCAACATTCTCAGAAATTATATTTCCAACAAAAGCATTCCAGTGACTAGGAGGCTTTCTCAGACATGCAAGGACGATTGTTGAATCCGTCCAAAATTGTGTGGAATATGATGTTATTTAAAGATTTTTAACAAAATATATGCGGCTAATTTCGAGAGTAGTACAGCTCCGCATAATTCTAGCCGAGGAAATGAAATTTTTAGCTTTCTATTTGAATATACAATGTAGCTCCGTATGTGTTTTCAGCAGCGACGCAAAATCCATGTATCTCTACAGAAACATCTAAAGTGAATTTTATCCATCTTGGAACCTTCAGAACTTCGATCTCTTTACTATTTTTCACAAAATTATTCCAGTGCATTTGATTCACTGGATTCAATTGGTCAGGCCAGTATATTTTATATAGCCAGGTTTGTTACATTATTAACTTGGCTACAACCACGACTTGTGCCAGCCAACCACAAGGGTTAAATAGTGTACATATTCCCACAAGGACGTA
>NW_026876926.1:0-20561 GCF_032173495.1 Musca vetustissima | reverse complement strand
TCAAAACTTGGTCCTAAATAGATAATTTTTCACCCCCAATATCCCGAAATGACATAGTTTATTATATTTAGACATGCAATGCGAATGGGGATTAATTAATTTTTGGTATGAAGATTTGACACCACATGAGAAAATATGGGTGATACATTATATGGGTGCTACCCGGAAACTTGGATCAATATTGATAATTTTTTGTAAGTAGATTTTGTAGTCACTGATCATCTAAAATATAAAATTACAGCCAATTTTGTTCTAACACGTAACAAATCCCCTAAAATACTGAAGAGTGAACTGATATTAACAATTTTAGTAGAATTCATGCTACCAAATAAAATAACCAATTACAGCTGATTAGGTTGGAAAACGTGTCCAAATCCCCAAAGGATCGTATAATGTGGAGTGCCATTATATGGAGGCTTTTCGGAAGCTTGACCAAATTTTGTTAAGAAAATTTTATACTCGATGACCATCCAAAATATAAAATTACAACCAAATACCAAATATACTTGGGCCAATATTGAAAATTTTAAGTATAGAGATTTTCTGCTCAATAACTATCCCTTATATTAAATTAAAAGCAATGCTGTTGAAAACCGTGCCCAAGATCTTAAAAATACCGAATGTTTAGGGCTACCATTATATAGGCGTTACCCCAAAACATGTGCCAATATATTTGGTACGGCCACTTTCTGCTCAATTACAACCAATTCTGTTGAAAAAATCGTTACAATTTCTCATATTGCAAGGAACCGAAATATGGGGATACCCTAAATAGTGAACTAATATTGAATATTTTCAATACCAAATATCGTAGTAGCAATGTATGCGCAAATTTCAGAGCACAATCTTAAATCGTGGAGTGTAGCTTAATATTGGGCTATCTTGAATTATATTTGTGAAAATTACATCAAAAATAATGCTATGCAAGACAATGTTTGCCGGGCCCGCTAGTATTTTATAATAATTACACAAAATTAAATTTCTATTTCGTTATAATAAATCAACAGAAATACACACTCTTTACTAAAAAGTACCTAAATCTTATGTTGACATAACTATAAATTTTTCTTACGGATGTCCTTGTACAAATAATATTTAGAATTTATGACAATGTCCACCATTATCCTTATTTATGGCATAATCTGAAATGGACATTGTATGTAAGTAATAAAATATGTCATACACTAAGTAGAAAATTGTTTTTTTAGATTAGATATGGGTTCGTTTTTATAATAAGTTGTAATTCTATGGCATTAAAGATATTTAGGCACACGATATACGACACATATTATAAGGTTCGATAAGAACCTGAATATATAAGAACATTAAAACTTGTTATGGTTAGGTGGATGTATCAAACAATCTGACATTGAACCTACAATATTTTGATTATTATATTTCTGGAATATATTTTACCTTCACTCATGGCACAAGAAATAAATTTATTTTATAAAAAAAATTATTTTTTCAATGAGAATTTTCATATTGAACCATAGGCGACGTTATGTTCGGCCGAACTTTTTATATCCAACTATGTGGTGAGCATTCTATGAACTTGGAAATTCAAATTAGAGTCACTTCGATGAATAAATGTGGCGGAAACCTTTCAAATACCGAAAATGAGACGGGAGACCAGAAAATGGTGTGGAGTCAATGTCAAAAATTGGACTACATAGAAATCCGGAATGTCAAATTTCAACCAGGAATGGCACGTTATAGTCTCTTCTGCTAACATGCGTCTATACTTATCAAACTGGGGCGGGACCTATACATTTGAACCGATATTGATATGGAAGCCAAGATGGTAAAAAAGTGTCTGGATTCCTCGAAATCTTAGTATGGAATTCACATCTTCACATTAAATAGCAAAAATTGTATTTCTCTTTGAACACCAAAATATCACCCTTGTATAAACCAAAATTCTGTATCACTGTACAAAATTCCATTGAATTCCATACTTCAATTACTTATTGAGTTTCAATGGAAAGTATGAAGTTTTGTGTGTAACACGTATGATTCTGTGCATCGTCAGTACATGTTTTGATATCCTTTAATAATAGCAAATAAATTTAGCATTTTACACGACGTTACTGAACGAAAGCACGTAGCCACGTTTAGCAGTTTTGTTATTATAATAACACTATAGTGTCTGTGTACGTATGTGTGCATGTAAGCCAATAAAATTTAAATCGTTGAATTTTTGTAGGAAATTTTTAATTTTTGGAAATATTTACGAGGGAAGTTTTGTCAAATATTAATTCTATCCTTCATTTCAATTTTTTGATCCATTTATTTTTGAGTTTTAATTAGCTTCCCTTGCTAAATTTATTTCCATTACTAATTTCCATCCGCTGTAGTAACCCACATTACTGAACATATTCTATGCAAGTTTAGTTTCAGATTATACACATAAATTTTTGGTGCAAAAATTACCACAAATAAATGTAACCTAAATATTCGGTAATTTACCAACCACGTAGATACTCCCATTATTGGTGGCAACGATGCTCTCATTTTTCAAACAAATGCTGCCACTACAATAGCAGGCACTTTTGTGTATGTGTGTCATTTTCACTACCATCGTCCTTCGCCATACACGGGAAAACGTTTAATTAGTGAATTATTCAAAGCGATTTAGGACAGAGCGGTTGTAGGACCTAGGGGTCCATTGGTGTTAAATGTAACACCAAAGCTAAAATGTAGTTGGGAATGTGTACAAGGGAAGTAATGTGTAGGAGGACTTACACATTTTTGCTATTTTCTAATATTATTTGTTTTTGTTTTCATCTTAAATGACAAACCAGTAAGGAAAGAAGTCGGACGGGTCGACTATATGACACGTAATTTTTATACCCTTCACCACACAGTGGTACAGGGTATTATGTCTTTGTACATATGTTTGTAACAGGCAAAGGAAACGAGAATATGCATAGATGGAAGTTCTTATCTGAAAAGGGAGTCTTCCTAGACGAGCTGTAAACGACTGTAAAGGACGGGTTGAAGAGGTAGTCTTTACAGAGTGCTAAAGGCAAGCTGTCCTAATCTGAGGGAGGGATTTTGCATAAATAAATCGAAGAAGTCAGTTGATGACCCGAAAGGAAGCATTTATGGGCGAGGTGAAAAAATAAGTCTTTAAGTAATGGCAAAGCTGGAGTCTAGGAAGCCCAGATAGACGAGCTTTCAATCAAACAGTCATACTATTTTGCAAATATTTCTGAATAAACTGAAAACCTATAAATGAACTAGAGGCTAGAGGAGTCTATATATAGAGTCTATAAAGAAGATTTGAATGCTTTGGTTGTTCTGGAATTCTAAAATGCATACTTCAACATAGAACATAGATCATTATAGAACATAGATCTATAATGAAATTGTTCTGCAAAAAAATGTTCATTATTTGAGAACACGAAAAGCCAAATTAAAGTCCCTTCGTTTGGAAATCGAGATTTCGATAATGGAACTTTTATTTTCTGCCAAGAGGTATAATATATGAAAACCTCGAAATCGTTAATTCATACCATTAAATATGCCTAGGACCACTGCAATACACCAAAATAGCTGGATCTGAAAACTCTGGCAAAACCTGAAATTCCTTTAAATAATACTGCAAATATTATAGACTTCTGTCCCAAGGAATTAAAACATAATCCAACAACATGTTAAAATCCCAAATTCTCGTAGTTATTTTAAAAAAGTTTTGTTTTGACAGCAACAAAAGAAGTTCCAAAATAATAAAATAAATCATAAAAAATAAAATTCCATCAAATACAAGACTTTTATTATTAACTAGCGGGCCCGGCAAACGTTGTCTTGCCTAGCAGTATTGTTGATGTATAATTTTCGGCATTTTTGGTTGTTTTTATACCCTCCATAATAAGGTGATTTGTATATATTTTTGTAACATCTTGGTATTTATCAGAGCACACATAGGGTAACATTACGAAATTGAATTTGATGTTTATGAGTGAGTTTTGTTGCTCCCTCTACGATTTAAGATATAAATTTTATATTTGCACATACATTTGTACTACTCATAAGATGCCCTAGCGTTGTCCTGGTGAAACACGACACCTCCCCTGTTGGCCAATTCTGGTCAATAGCTATCTTCAAACGGTACAGTTGTTGGCAGTAGAGATCAGAATTTAGCGTTTGGCCATATGAAAGCAACTCATAATAAATAATCCCCTTCCAGTCCCACCAAATACATAGCCGAACCTTCCTGGTCGTTAGTCCTGGTTTGGTCACCGTTTGAGGTGCTTCACCGCTCTTTGACCACGATCGTTTTTGCATAGGGTTATCGTATGTGATCCATTTCTCATTTCCAGTCACCATCCGCTTATAAAAATGAGTCTATCTGATTCCGTTTGGTCAAGGCTTCGCAGATGGAAATTCGATCCATTCCATTTTTTCTGTTAATTGGTGAGGTACCCAAACATTGAGCTTCTTTTTGAATCCAGCTTTGTGTGAATGGTTTAATTTTTAGCTCCTGGACGATGTTACGACTGCTAACATGCCTGTAAAATTCGATCGTTCCACCGGTCTAATGGATTTCTTTTTCCCAAACCTAATATTAGGGATACTTATTGGGCAGAAATTCTCCCTAGTTAGAATTTTCCACATTGACTCAAGTATTCGGATATCCCCATCTCTGGCATCCCTTAATATTCGGTATTTGGCTGCAATGTTATGTTCGCCCAAGCTTTCAAATATCCCCCATGTAATAGTAATCCACCTTTTTCGATACTGTGGGGGATTTGGGCACGTTTGGTTGTATATTTGGTAGAATGAATCGTACTGAAATTGTCAATATTGGTTAAATCTTTGAGGTACCCACAATATTCGGTACTTTGAGGAGTTCGGTATTTTAGGGAGTGTTTCAGCCGAAGTGCTGTAATGTTTTATTTAGGATGAAGAAAACCTGTTTACCAAAAATTATCAATATTGGTGCAAATTGGTCCGGGTAGCCCCATATAATGATATACTCTTATTGTTCGGTATTTTCTCATGTGGTATTAGTATATATCCATACACATTGTAGTATCGTATGTCATTCATATCATGTATCATTCCGTGAAACATTTCTATCCAGGACCAAATTTTGTATAGCTCCTACATACGGGTCCCGCACCATTTTCGGTTTTGTAAAGAATTTGACGGAATGGATGGATCATGGATTTGGCTTAATGTAATAAAAAGGCGCCATACATATTTCCTGTTTAATTTTCAGTATGTTGAAGTTCTTACCCCCCGTTTTCCAATCTACAGCCGTTTTCCAATCTAACATAGTCCCCATATAAATGTCCCGGCCGATTTAAAGAATCTACATATTAGAAAGTACAAAAGTTCGATCTTAACAACGATTTTTCACGGTATTTAATATATCGGTAGTTGACATATTGAGGTAACATCATGAGACTCTTTGTTATACCAAATGCTTTTTATAGTTGTTCTCTTTCAATATGAACTTAATTTTCTCTGTGATACACATATGCCATTAAAGACATTGACCAACGATTAGGCATATAACCACCATATAATGGTACATTTTAGGTACTTCAATAACAACATGTTCCTATGTTCCTATTATTATTATTTTCAAGAAGAATAATCTAGGGCATGTGTCTTAGAATCAGAACTCTTTTCTGAATCTTCAGATATTCATCCTTGCATTTGTCCCAAAAGGTACGTGAATTTTATGGAAAACGTGAATTTTAGGGGATGAAATGGACCAAATACTAAATTTTTGTCGGTTTTTCTGGTCGCTCCACAGGCCGCAATAATGGCCCGAACATCGTGAAATATTGCATGGAGAAGGGGGTCGGGCCAAAGAATAAGCATGCCTGTTTTGATAAAGATCGGTCAATATTTAGCGGGTCAAATGGACCCTGACTTTTGTGTGAAAAATGACAAAATTTTTGTTCTATAGCATATATATTTACCACTGAAGGACATAGACCCGGGAAGTTGATATTATATCCAAGAGGAGTGGTTGACCTTTAAATTAAGACCAATTATATTATTTTATGTGCTCGGATGTGAGAGTTACACCTAAATATTTACAAGTATCTCCGTATTCTTATATTATTTAGTAACCCATTATCACTCTAGAGAGCGGAACTATATCCCTGATCGCTTTGAAATGTTCCATTAGGTTCCGGGTATGGTCAAGGACAACGCCTCTAAATTTCGGTGATGATCAGATAATAATTTTGGAATGAAGTGCACCGAAAACTTAATTTTTTGTTTTATTTTCGAGTCGATCTATAGACCACAAATGAAAGCCGAACATCAAAACACAACCCACGGTGAAGGAAATCTTGACAATAGCTGTACTGAATACTCGTAATATGTCAGTGTGAGGAAGAGGTGCTGTTTACCTCTATCGGGCAAGAGGGTGCAAATATCACGAAATATTGCCCAGGCTCGGAATAAATATCCGCAGAAAATTTGAGTTCCGTGGTAGTTGTGTAGGGTATCGTATGGTCGGCCCCGTCCGACTATACTGCTCCGCTCACTGGTTTTTTTATAATATTTATACCCTTCACCACACTGTGGTACAGGGTATTATGTCTTTGTGCATATGTTTGTAACAGGCAAAAGGAAACGAGATAGGCACATGGTTCCTTTTGAGAATATGCATAGAATCACTTTCTGAGTCGATTTACGCATGTCCGTCTGTCCGTCCGTCCGTCTGTCCGTCTGTCCGTCCATGTATTTTTGTGAACAAAGTACAGGTCGCATTTATGATCAGATTTGGATGAAATTTGGCATAGGTCACTTATTTGGCCCAAGGACGAACCCTATTGAAATTGGGAAAAATCGGTTCAGATTTAGATATAGCTCCCATATATATTTTCACCCGATATAGGCACCAAAGTACCTATATATCATTCGATTTGCACGAAATTTGGCATAGCCGACTGAATGAGGTCCAAAATGATGTGTGCTGAGTTTCGTGAAAATCGGGTCAGATTTAGATATAGCTCCCATATATATTTTCGCCCGATATAGGCAACAAAGTACCTATATATCATTCGATTTGCACGAAATTTGGCATAGTGTACTGAATTAGGTCCATAATGGTGTGTGCTGAGTTTCGTGAAAATCGGTTCAGATTTAGATATAGCTCCCATATATATTTTCGTCCGATTTAAGGTAAACGTGGCACCAAAGTACCTATATATCTTTCGATTTGCACCAAAGTTGGCACAGCGTAATGAATTAGTTATAGAATGGTGTGTGTTAAGTTTCCTGAAAATCGGTTCAGATTTAGATATAGCTCCTATATATATTTTCGTCCGATTTAATGTAAATGGTCTACCAAAGTCCCTATATATCTTTCGATTTGCACGAAATTTGGCACTGCGTTATGGATGAGGTCTGGAATGATGTGTGTTAAGTTTCCTGAAATCGTTGAAATCGGTTCAGATTTAGATATAGCTTCTATTTCATCTGTTGAATATGCTCAAAGTGGTGAAGGGTATCATATAGTCGGCCCCGTCCGACTTTACTACTTTCCTTACTGGTTTTTTTTTGCAAATTTTTCGCGGTTTTCGAATTTTTCTCACCTTTTAAACCTTTCCTGAAGCTCCACGAACATTTCATGACTACGATCAGAAAAATCTGTTCAGCCGTTCTCGAGTTGTAGCGAGACTAACGAACAGCAATTCATTTTTATATAGATAGATAGATATAGATAGCAATTTAAAGTTTTTACTACTTTACAATTTCCCCTTTAAAACCGAATACATTTGGAATTACAAAATTATGTAAATCACGTTGATCTTACCCCAATTTATCAATTTGAAAGAATCATTTTCTTTTGATGTTTGTGTGGGTGTTTGAATATATATGTATATACATATATATTTTTTTGTGCACTTCGTTAATTTTTGGAATCATGGAGATTTGGTTTGAAATTGGTTGGTTAAATTGGTTTGCTTGTATATGTGTGGGTTTGAAACAAAACAATATCTCCAACATAAGTTTATGCTTAAGCAAACAATGAGAAGTGAGGATTATGTACATTTCGAAAAAGTGCTAAAACTCTTGAAAACATTTTTCTAGTGTGTACGAATATTTGTAGATGATAAACTCATTACGCTGAAAATTTTTAGGAGAATACATGTAAAGTCGTTTTAGTACGTTAAAGTTTGTAATCCCATTTTTATACCCTTCACCACACTGTGGTACAGGGTATTATGTCTTTGTGCATATGTTTGTAACAGGCAAAAGGAAACGAGATGGACCCATGGTTCCTTTTGAGAATATGCATAGAATCACTTTTTAAGTCGATTTATGCATGTCCGTCTATCCGTCCGTCCATCTTAGTTGTAAACAAAGTTCAGGTGGCATTTATAATCCGAATTGGATGAAATTTTGCACAACTCATTTGTTTGCCCCAAGGACGAACCTTATTGAAATTGGGAAAAATGGGTTCAGATTTAGAGTCCCTATATTTCTTTCGATTTGCACGAAATTTGGTACAACGTACTGAATTGAGCCTAGAATCATGTCTGCCGAGTTTCGTGAAAATCGGTTCAGATTTGGATATAGCTCTCATATATAGTTTTGTCCGATTTCATGTAAATAGTGCACCAAAGTCCCTATATATCTTTCGATTTGCACGAAATTTGCCATAACGTACTAAATTGAGCCTAGAGTGATGTCTGCCTGTTTCGTGAAAATCGGTCCTGATTTAGATATAGCTCACATATATAGTTTCGTCCGATGTCATGTAAATGATGCACCAAAGCCCCTATATTTCTTTCGATTTGCACGAAATTTAGCATAAGGTACTGAATTGAGTCTGGAATGATGTGTGCTAAGTTTCGTGAAAATCGGTTGAGATTTAACCTAACCTGTGACAAGTTTCGTAGAAATCGGTTCATATTTGGATATGGCTTCCATATATATTTTGGTCCGATTTTAAGTAAATTTTGCACAACGTACAAAATTGGGCATAGAACAACGTAGTTGCGTTTTCTAGAAGTACAGACATAGCCCAACGGATGACATATTGATATTTGTTTGAAGTCGATTTGCATACTGTTGTCCCATTTTAACAAACGAATGACATGTTAATGGATAGATCTAGGTCGTTTCACATTTAGATAAATATCACGCATTTTATTTCATACAATTTCATGTTAATAGTCCTGTTTAATATACCCATAGTGGTGAATGGTATCATATGGTCGACCCCATCCGACTTTACTACTTTCATTACTGGTTCATATTTTAAATGCTTTGGACAAAAAGTTCGACTCGACCGAACTTAACATCGTTTTTACTTGCATATATTAAATTTTGATGTCGAAATTGTGTGAAAAACTGTTGAAGAATCTCAAAAATTTTTTCATTTAAATATGACATAATTTAAAAATCCAACATATTAATTATGATTTCCCAATTAATCTCTTGCAAAATCATGCTCGTATTATTTATTTAATTGACCTTGATTCTATTAAAATTTCCAATGACCTTCTCTTGCAGATTTTCAATTTGCATTTCGAAATAATTGGCATTGTGCTACGAAACAATTACGCTGTCATTTATCAAAGGTAAGTTCGAGTAAACAAAATAATTTTTCGTGGAAATTTCAAACGAGTATAGCAAAAAACGTTAACAACAACATAGGTTCTCCTTTCCATTAAATTACTTTTTAATCATAAATTTCATGAAAATATGTTCTTATTTAAAATTAAATTAAGTACGAGGAATTAAAGCTTAAGTGCAGATAAAAAGTTTACACAACAAGATTTTATTCTAGAAAATATTTTTGTTTACAAAAATCCGCAATAAACAAGCTTTTTGTGTATACATAGGTACTACAAACTGTAATAGGATTAGCCAAATGAAAGCTATTTGTATTTACGTGACGGCGTAGGTTAAACCCTGTTAATATTGCAAAAAAATGTATATATATGCCCGTCATCTTCCTAAAAATTGTATTGTTTATTGACAAAATCATTCTAGCCTCGGAGAAAAAGCCTCCCACGCATTTTTATGTTACATGTTAAGCAAATATCATGTAAATATTCCAACATCACTTTTTTCACAATAACAAAATAATGAACCTGAATATTGATGAGAAAACAATATTTATTCGAATTACAATTTCAATATTTTTGTTTACCTGTTTGTTGTTATCTATTGTTGTTGAAAAAAAAAATAAATACGATAATTGTCAGTAATGGCAGCATTCATTAGAAAAGGCGAGGGTTTAATCAAATTGTAATGTAATTTTCTACGATTATAAATTACGAAATGGACATTTGCACGAGTGTTACTATACATTTTCCTGAGCTAATAATTCAAATATATGTCATAAAACTGTGACATATTTCAAAATTTCTTATGTCGTGATTGATGATATATCAAATATCAAAGCGATGTTTTTCACACTCCAAGAACCCGGCTATGTCAAAACACGGACCATAATTTTTATACCCATCACCACACTGTGGTACAGGGTATTATGTCTTTGTGCATATGTTTGTAACAGGCAAAAGAAAACGAGATAAACACATGGTTCCTTTTGAGAATATGCATAGAATCACTTTCTAAGTCGATTTACGCATGTCCGTCCGTCTGTCTGTCCATGTATTTTGTGAACAAAGTACAGGTCGCATTTATTATCCGATTTGGATGAAATGTGGCACAGCTCACTTATTTGGCCCAAGGACGAACCCTATTGAATTTGGGAAAAATCGGTTCAGATTTAGATATAGCTCCGATATATATTTTCGTCCGAATTAAGGTAAATGGGGCACCAAATTTCCTATATATGTTTCGATTTGCACGAAATTTGGCAAAGCATACTGACTTAGTCCACAATAATGTGTGACAATTTTCGAGAAAATCGGTTCAGATTTAGATATAGCTCCCATATATATTTTCGTCCGATTTAATGAAAATGGTGTACCAAAGTCCCTATATATCTTCCGATTTGCACGAAATTTCGCATAGCATAATGAATTAGGTCGAGAATGATGTGTCTTAAGTTTCGTGAAAATGGGTTCAGATTTAGATATAGCTCCCATATATATTTTCGTCCGATTTAATGTAAATGGTCGACCAAATACCCTATATATCTTTCGATTTGTACGAAATTTGGTATAGTGTACTGAACTAGGTCTAGAATGATGTGTGTTAGGTTTTGCGAAAATAGGTTCACATTTAGGTATAGCTCCCATATATATTTTAGTCCGATTTAATGTTAATGGTATACCAAACTCCCTATATATCATCTGATTTGCACGAAATTTGGCATATCGTAATGAATTAGGTCTAGAATGATGTGTGTAAAGTTTCGTGAAAATCGATCCAGATTTAGATATAGCTCCCAAATATAATTTCGTCCGATTTAATGTAAATGTTGCACCAAAGTCCATATATATTTTTCGATTTGCACGAAATTTGGTATAGCGTAATGAATTAGGTCTAGAATTATTTGCCTTAAGTTTCGTGAAAATCGGTTCAGATTTAGATATAGCTCCTATAATTTTTTTCTTCCGAGTGTATGTAAAGTGTGCACTAAAGACCCAAAGTTTGTCTGATTGCCACAAAATTTGGTACAATGAACTGTAGTTAATATAAGATACTATCTGGCAAGTCTCATTGAAATCGGTTCAGATTTTGATATTGCTTCTACAAGTATATTTTCGTCCGATTTTACACATAATTGACACAAATTTGGCACAACGTACTGAATTTAGTTTAACCTAGAAGTTGGATATAAATGCTTCGTCAAGGTGGGTACAATCGGCACAAAATTTTGCACTATGTACTGAAGTTACTATAATATAATTTGTGGCAAGTTTAGTTGAAATCGGTTTAGATTTAGCTCCTATATATTGTTTCGTCAGATATTAAGTAAAAGGCGCATCAAAGGGCCAAAAGTTTGGCCGTTTGCTACAAACTTTTGCACAATATACTGAATTTAGTATAGCGTACCGTGTATAATAAGACTCGGTTCAGATTTAGATATAGCACCCATATATAGTTTCGTCCGATTTAAGTAAATGGTTCAGCAAAGACCCAAAGGTAGACCGGTTGACACAAAAATTTGCACAACGTACTGAAGTTAATATAACCTAGCGTGTGGAAACTTTTGTTGAAATCTGTTCAGATTTGGATAGAGCTTATATTTATATTTTCTCCCGATTTTAAGTACATAATGCATATATATATATATATATATATATCTATATCCTTTACATTGCTTTATATAATTTTGTCCCATTGTAAGAATGTCATGTTTATGGATCCATTTTCATGTTAATGGTCCTTCAAAAATTCGACGTTTATTAAGATTTATCTGTTGAATAAGGAAAGTAGTAAAGTCGCACTGGGCCGACTATATGATACCCTTCACCACTTTGGGTATTTTCTACATAAGTATCCGAAAAGACGTTGCCTTTTTGAAGGAATTTTGACATGACATTGAACGACCTTAAATATGTGATTATTCTTTCTGGAACCTATGCTAAATTTCATTTCATTTGGGCAAGTTTACAGTCGATTGCGCACAGTGGGACAGATTTTTGAAAATCGATTTAAAGCAAACTTGACACACGCTTTTCGGTATGTTGCATTGTTTTAAATTTAATCTCAATCAGACACCCATTGATTATTTGGTGTACAATTAACATAAATAAGCCGAAGTTATATATGGAAGCTACCGATTTCAAGCAAACCTGCCAGAGATTGATTTATATTAACTTCAGTACGTTGCGTCAATCGGCCTAGCTATGGATCTATAGTGCACAATTTACTTTAAATCGGACGAAAATGCATACAGGAGGTATACACATCATTCTATGCCAAAATTCGTGCAAATCGAATGATTTTCAGGGACTTTGGTGCACCATTTACCTAAAATCTGAACCGATTTTCACGAAACTTAGCACACATCATTCTAGACCTAACTAAGTAAGCTATACCAAATTTCGTGGAAATCGAAAGATATATAGACACTTTGGTGTACGATTTTCCTTAAATCGGACAAAAATATATAAGGGAGCTATATCTAAATCTGAACCGATTATTCCCAATTTCAATAGGGTTCGTTCTTGGGCCAAATAAGTGAGCTGTGCAAAATTTCATCCAAAACAAATATAAATGGATTGTATGCATATTCTCAAAAGGAACCATGTGTCTATCTCGTTTCCTTTTGCCTGTTACAAAAATATGCACAAAGACATAATACTCTGTACCACAGTGTGGTGAAGTGTATAAAAAATATACGAGGAAATTGTGGCAAAGCACTTAGCATTGTTCGCCCCTCAACTGTTCAGACTATAAAAATGCAAGACATATTATCATAAAATAATTCACATTGAAATTTGCTATGTTGAAATTAATTTTTCTTTACAATTTCTTCTTTTTTAGCTTATTCAACATTTCTGTTTACTTTCCACTTGAATTACTTTATATTTCGTCCTCTGTCAAATTCTTTTCTTTTTATCGTGTGTACATGTACACACAGCGACACATACAAATTGGTATGCTGTGACATATATAGAAAATATTTATGCACTGTCAGAGAATTTTTAAGGCGGAGGCTGTTACTGCAACGAAACTGACTGACTGAAATGTCATATGAATAAATTTAACCAAAGCTGAATTTTCTTATATTAGATAAGATCAAATAAGAACATTGCATTTTTGAAGATTTAAAACGACAATGGTTGTGGAAAATAGGATAGGTAAAGTATTTTCATATTCATAATTTTTTGACCATATGGCACCCGAAGCAACTATAGGTATATGCTAGGTGGACTCCTGTAATAATATCTGACTCTAATTTAAATATTGCCATCTATATCTGGATTTCACGAAATATACTCAGAAATCGACTCAGAAAGTGTTCTATGCATATTCTCAAATCCATGGGTCTATCTCGATTCCATTTGGCTGTTACAAACATATGCACAAAGACAGAATACCCGGTACCACAGTGTGGTGAAGGATATAATTACCCTTTTCCTCATAAGATTTTTATTTTCAATTGACTAGATTCATTAAATACGATTTCATTCCTCATAATTTTGTTCCACTGTCTTTGTTACATTTTTCGAATAGTTTTCGGTTACTATCTCAAATTACATACAAAGGATGCCATGCAATTTGAACTGGAGCTGTATATTGGCTGTCCAACATGTCACGTCCTGTTAACAAAGCAATTTTGCCTAAACAATGTTTGACATGTCTGTGTAAATATTTACAGTTAGTATTTTTCCAAAGAGTACCTGACGGGTTGAGGGATGCTTAAATTGAACGACACTTTCATTTAACAACAATTGTCGAAATGGATATAAACATAGCCAATTGCTTTATACTGTACACTACAAAAATTTTGTTGTAAACTTCCGTAGTGAAACATCAGACTTAAATGGACAATAGGTGTGGCTTAAACGGACAATAGGTGTGAACTTAAAAAAACATTTAGAGACTCCAAACGGACAGTAGGCGTTAATTTAAATGACCTCCACAGAAACTGTTGCAAGCCTTGATTATCTTCAAGCAATTTTCGATCACTTTTTGTCACATAGTTGAAGGTTTATCTGCATAAAAAAGTCTAATGGCATCAAAACGCATGCTCTTCGTTGAAAGTTGATATCGCCACGAGTAGAAATACGCGGTCAGGAAATGTCTTTTGCAATAAGGCCACATTCGCCCGAGTTGTATGGTATGTGGCACCGTCTTGGTGGAACCACATATTCACCATATCATATTCTTCAATGGTAGGTAAAAAGTCGGTTATCGTATAACTATAAACTTCCGAATTGACGGTTACTATTGTCCTCTCGTCGATTTCGATGAAGTGCACTTCAATCACACCTTCGGACCAAAGAGCTCATCAAACAGTATTTTTTTTCTGGATATAAAGACGTCTCCTCAATTACTTGAGGATTCTCAGAACCTAAAATACGACAATTTTGTTTTGTATTTTGATTTAATTTGAACCTACACTAATTCATACGCCAATGTCCCTATAAAATGTCAAGTGAAATCTCAAAATTTTTTGAAAATATATCAGATTTACTGTGTTAGCATCAAGTGACGGCAAGAGGGTTTTTTTTTAACTTTAAACGCGCTTTTCTCCAAACAGCATTTTTTTCGAATGGCGGGCACAATAACTCAAAAACTAATAACCCAATCGAATCCAAATCTTGGGACGTTTCTGTGTGAGTGTATTGCTATGGTATCAACTAGGATAAATCCAATCGGTGAAGATCTTCGTTTTTATATCCTTCACCACACTGTGGTACAGGGTATTATGTCTTTGTGCATATGTTTCTATCATACCAAAGGAAACGAGAGAATACGCATAGAATCACTTTCTGAGTCGATTTATGCATGTCCGGACGTCTGTCCGTCTGTTGGTGTAAAATTGTTTACAAAGTACAGGTCGCATATAGCTCAGATTTATATATAGCTCCCATATATATTTTCGTCCGATTTAAAGTAAATGAGGCACCAAACTCCCTATATATCTTTCGATTTGCACAAAATTGGGCATAGCGTACTGAATTGAGTCTAGAATGATGTGTATTAAATTTCGTGAAAATCGGTTCAGATTTAGATATAGCTCCCATTTATATTTTCGTCCGATTTAAAGTAAATGAGGCACCAAACTCCCTATATATCTTTCGATGTGCACGAAATTTAGCATAACGTACTGAATTGAGTCTAGAATGATGTGTGCTAAGTTTCGTGAAGATCCGTTCAGATTTAGATATAACACCAATATATTTTCGTCCGATTTTACATACATAAATTTTCGATCACTTTTTGTCACATAGTTGAAGGTTTATCTGCATAAAAAAGTCTAATGGCATCAAAACGCATGCTCTTCGTTGAAAGTTGATATCGCCACGAGTAGAAATACGCGGTCAGGAAATGTCTTTTGCAATAAGGCCACATTCGCCCGAGTTGTATGGTATGTGGCACCGTCTTGGTGGAACCACATATTCACCATATCATATTCTTCAATGGTAGGTAAAAAGTCGGTTATCGTATAACTATAAACTTCCGAATTGACGGTTACTATTGTCCTCTCGTCGATTTCGATGAAGTGCACTTCAATCACACCTTCGGACCAAAGAGCTCATCAAACAGTATTTTTTTTCTGGATATAAAGACGTCTCCTCAATTACTTGAGGATTCTCAGAACCTAAAATACGACAATTTTGTTTTGTATTTTGATTTAATTTGAACCTACACTAATTCATACGCCAATGTCCCTATAAAATGTCAAGTGAAATCTCAAAATTTTTTGAAAATATATCAGATTTACTGTGTTAGCATCAAGTGACGGCAAGAGGGTTTTTTTTTAACTTTAAACGCGCTTTTCTCCAAACAGCATTTTTTTCGAATGGCGGGCACAATAACTCAAAAACTAATAACCCAATCGAATCCAAATCTTGGGACGTTTCTGTGTGAGTGTATTGCTATGGTATCAACTAGGATAAATCCAATCGGTGAAGATCTTCGTTTTTATATCCTTCACCACACTGTGGTACAGGGTATTATGTCTTTGTGCATATGTTTCTATCATACCAAAGGAAACGAGAGAATACGCATAGAATCACTTTCTGAGTCGATTTATGCATGTCCGGACGTCTGTCCGTCTGTTGGTGTAAAATTGTTTACAAAGTACAGGTCGCATATAGCTCAGATTTATATATAGCTCCCATATATATTTTCGTCCGATTTAAAGTAAATGAGGCACCAAACTCCCTATATATCTTTCGATTTGCACGAAATTTGGCATAGGGTACTGAATTAGGTCCAGAATGATGTGTATTAAATTTCGGGAAAATCGGGTCAGATTTAGATATAGCTCCCATATATCTTTTCGTTCGATTTTGTATAAATGGTGTACCAAAGTCCCTATATATCTTTCGATGTGCACGAAATTTAGCATAACGTACTGAATTGAGTCTAGAATGATGTGTGCTAAGTTTCGTGAAGATCCGTTCAGATTTAGATATAACACCAATATATTTTCGTCCGATTTTACATAAATTGTGCACCAAACGCATAATTTTTGTCCGATTAACACCAAATTTTGCACAAAGTATCAAATTGAGACTTGAATGACTTTATTGGATTTTGTTGAAATTGGTGCAGATGCAGCCATAGCTTCCATATGTATTTCGAACGGGTGTCTGATTGAAATTAAATTGTTAACAGTGCGGCGTACCGAATAGCGTGTATCAATTCTGCTATGAATCGTTTTCCATAAATTTGTTCCATGGTACATAGTCGACTCTAAATCTGCCCAAATGAAATAGGTTGCAGAATGACATGAGTATGTTTCTTCGAGGAAACATTGCTATGCAAATGTAAGGATACATATGAGCAACATACCCAAAGTGGTGAAGGGGTTTCAAATACTGTTTTTTTAATTTAAAAAAAAACTACCTGTTTATCTACAACAGCAATTTAATTTAACCTTATTAATGCATTGCTATCTTGTTTTGTAAACCCTTGTTCTTGTTTTATTATAGCATTTGTAATTGTGTGTTTGTATTATCACAACATCATCAGTCGTCAACCAACAGCCATTCAATAATCCACATAATCTGCTTCTTTGGTTACTTTGTTGTCGCTGAAAATGTGTTGCACAAACGACTTTCTGCACAGACACACACACACAACCGTCCACATTAAGCTGATTTCCTTCTTGATGTTATTTTCATTGCCTGTATACTTTCTCGTCCGCAAAGAGTCACTTGAGCTGTGAATCGGCAGAAAATGTTGTTGGTGTTAGTAGTTTAGGTCCGGGTCGGTTCGGTTCGGTCAATATAAGTAAATGTCTATAAATATACTCTAGGGTAATTATGTACTTTTTATAACACAGTTTATTTCTTTTATATGTTTGGTACAAGAAAAATGCAATAAACAACTTAAATTAGTGAATTTAAAATTAGAAATGCAGAGACAAAGTATAAACATGGGATGAGCATAGTGTCGCTACTAAAAAGTTAGAGAAGGATAGAAAATGGGACTACGATCTTAAAAATCGGAAAATCGTACAGTATAGCCCATTGATCGATACTTTTTCAAAGCAATCCTAACCCATTAAAGCAATAAAATTCCGTCTGACAGGCTGATATATGCTACCCTTTACTTTGGGTACATTCAAGAGATTCTCCTGTTGGGCGCATCTCCCAACAAACGTAACATTTTTGAAATTTACTACAATCTACTTAATCTTATCTAATTACCAATCTTTTCAATTGTCATTCATTAAACTATCAATTTGCCAAATGTTGGTGGGGAGTTACTTCGGCGGTATGAAATAAGTCCCCAATAAAATAAGTCCCCAAACAGAAAATAAATTAAGTCCCCAAACTTTCCGCCGTTTGAAACAGGCAAAAGGAAACGAGATAGACCCATGGTTTCTTTTGAGAATTTGCATAGAATCACTTTTTGAGTCGATTTATGATTGCCCGTCTATCCGTGTTGAATTGTATTTGACCCAAGGACAACCCACATTGAAATTGGGAAAAATCGGTTCAGATTTAGATATAGCTCCCATATATATTTACGTCTGATTTTATGCCAATGGTGTACCAAAGTCACGTTTTCAGCCGAATTGGCACGAATTTGTGCACATTCGAAAATCTTTCATGACATAGCACCCACATAAAAGCCTCGATTATTTTATTTTTTTTTTGGCATTTTGAAGCGTAAGGAAAAGCAGTCATCACTACCTTGACTCGGTATGTGGGAAAAAGTCGAAGCGTTCATCAACAAAACACCAATAATTATCTATCTATCTATATATATAAAAATGAATTGCTGTTCGTTAGTCTCGCTAAAACTCGAGAACGGCTGAACGGATTTTTCTTATCTTAGTCTTAAAATATTCGTAGAGCTTCAGGGAAGGTTTAAAAGGTGAGAAAAATTTAAAAATCGCGAAAAATTTGCAAAAAAGAAAAAATATTATGAAAAACAATACTATGAAAAAAATATTCATTTGTCAAATATTGAAAATTTTCAAAATATTTTATTTTATTCAATTGGCATTGTAACGAAACTTTTTTTCTGAGAATGCAAAACAATAATTGAGATGAATTCGCGATCATTGTATGTACACGTTTTCCATAAAATTCACGTACATTTTGGAACAAATGCAAGGATGAAAATCTGAAGATTCAGAAAGAGTTCTGATTCTAAGACACGTGCCCTAGATTATTCTTCTTGAAAATAATAATAGGAACATGTTGTTATTGAAGTACCTAAAATGTACCATTATATGGTGGTTATATGCCTAATCGTTGGTCAATGTCTTTAATCGCATATGTGTATCACAGAGAAAATTAAGTTCATATTGAAAGAGAATAACTATAAAAAGCATTTGTCATAACAAAGAGTCTCATGATGTTACCTCAATATGTCAACTACCAATATATTTAATACCATGAAAATTCGTTGTTAAGATCGAACTTTTGTACTTCCTAATATGTAGATTCCTTAAATCGGCCGGGACATTTATATGAGCACTATGTTACACAGTATGTGTAGTAGATTGAAAAACGGGGGGTAAGAACTTCAAAATACTGAAAATTAAACAGGAAATATGTATGGCGCCTTTTTATTACATTAAGCCAAATCCATGATCCATCCATTCCGTCAAATTCTTTACAAAACCGAAAATGGTGCGGGACCCGTATGTAGGAGCTATACAAAACTTGGTCCTGAATAGAAATGTTTCCGCAAATGTGTTTTACCCTTTTAATATCACGGAATTATATATGATATGAATGATATACGATACTACAATGGGTATGGATATATACTAATACCACATGAGAAAATACCGAACAATAAGAGTATATCATTATATGGGGCTACCCGGACCAATTTGCACCAATATTGATAATTTTTTGTAAACAGGTTTTCTTCATCCAAAATAAAACATTACAGCACTTCGGCTGAAGCACTCCCTAAAATACCGAACTCCTCAAAGTACCGAATATTGTGGGTGCCTCAAACATTTAACCAATATTGACAATTTCAGTACGATTCATTCTACCAAATATACAACCAAACGTGCCGAAATCCCCCACAGTATCGAAAAAGGTGGATTACTATTACATGGGGGATATTTGAAAGCTTGGGCGAACATAACATTGCAGCCAAATACCGAATATTAAGGGATGCCGTTAGATGGGGATATCCGAATACTTGAATCAATATGGAAAATTCTAATTAGGGAGAATTTCTTCCCAATAAGTATCCCTAATATTAGGTTTGGGAAAAAGAAATCCATTAGACCGGTGGAACGATCGAATTTTACAGGCATGTCGTAACATCGTCCAGGAGCTAAAAATTAAACCATTCACACAAAGCTGGATTCAAAAAGAAGCTCAATGTTTGGGTGCCTCACCAATTAACAGAAAAAAATGGAATGGATCGAATTTCCATCTGCGAAGCCTTGACCAAACGGAATGAGATACTCTTATTTTTATAAACGGATGGTGACTGGAAATGAGAAATGGATCACATACGATAACCCTATGCAAAAATGATCGTGGTCA
>NW_026876925.1:0-20330 GCF_032173495.1 Musca vetustissima | reverse complement strand
AATCCAAATTGTTCGATGGGTTGCGATACGAAATAAAGTTTTTAATTTTTTTCCAAAAAAGGTTAAAAAATCCACAAAGTTGTCCAGAAATTTAAATGGTGTTTTGTAATCCACGTTGTATGTCGGTTTGCAAAAAATATTCTATGTTTTTTCCAAAGTAATTAAAGTTTCGAAGAATTTATCCAAAAAAAATTTAAAAGTTTTCAACGATGTCTAAAATCACTTAAAATTCCGCTTGCAGGAGGATTTTAGTTTGTAGCAAAGACAAAAAGTTTTAGAGGTTAAACTTTCTGTTCAAATATTTGTTGTAATTAACAAATATTCTTGACGCAAATCAGTATTTTTCCAAAAAATCCAATAAAAAATTTTGTTCAAAAAATTTCAATAGTAGTGTCATGAATATCCAAGGGTTATAATAAATTAATTGAGGTTGCCAATATAAGTTTTTATAACCTTCAATTATTTTTGTTCAACAAATGGATTTCATGAAAATTGTATGTTTTGCGATGACGCCAAATTTTCCACCAAAAATCGTAATATGGCGATTATGTATTGGTATATAATATATAGTAGTATGTATCTCCAGAAAATATGTAAATGTAAAGTACGACGCCGAAAAATTCCGCCAAAAAATCTTAATATGGCGATTATGTATTGATGTAAATGGCGGGTCAATTTTCCAAAAAAAAAATTAATTCCAAATTCAGACGGACAGAGAGTATAGAGAGAGAGCGTATGTTCTAAAAATTCCAACTTTTTCCACAAAAGTTCCAAATTTTCCAAAAAAAATTCCAAAATTTCCACAAAAGTTCTAAATATGCTCAACTTTTTCCACAAAAGTTACTCTCAAGATTGCATGTAGTAATGCGTTTTTCACAAGAGACCAAATTTCTCCGTTTCAAAGTAATCAATAATTTGTGTATGTGTTAGTGGGTTTTGATTTTTTCGAGGTATTCTCTATTTCTATCTCTCCACTGAGATTTCCAATTTTTTCCACTGATTTATTCCAAATTTAGACAAAAAAAATCCCAAAATTTGCAAGGTTTGTATGTAAATGTTCAAAAAACTAGGTGTGTGTGTGTGTATGTGTCTAGGTGGACGTATGTGTGTATTCCCTCTGCTCGCTAGGGTCAACGTCAGTCCTCGGTTTAATATATGTGATTTTGGGTAATTTTGTCCAAAAGTGTCAAATTATTTACACAGGTGCTTCATCAGGGGCATTACAGGTCGGTGCCAAATGTTTCCGAACCCTGCATGTCTGAATTCGCCCAAATAACAAATTTCATTTCGTACTCACTTTGATCCTCTCTTCTTAGTACTGGAAATGTGTGTTTGTGTGTGTGATTACCCTGTGTGTTGTTTTTGGGTCTTTACCGCTCCAACTTCTGTGTTCTTCTTCTTCTTCGTTTGTTTGTTTGGCGCCTTTGTTGTTGGTTTTGAACTGGAACTCACTGTTGTTGTTGTTGTTGTCCACTTCAATGTATATATTTTTTTTATTTGTAATTTCAGTTTTTGTGTTTGTATTCACTTTTTGTTATTTGTATTTTATTTATTATTTTTTTTTTCACTGCTTGTTGTTTTGTCACTGTTTCTTTTTTGTTCTATCACTGTTTTTATTTTCTTTTGTTTTGTGACGTTCAACTTTTATTCACTATCACTGATTCTTTTATTGTCGCTGGTTCAATTTGCACTGGTTCACTGAAATGAACTGTCAGTTCCAGTTCCACTTTTGATTAATTTTATTATTTTGATTTTTTTCAGAAATTTTTTATTTATTTAAAAAAACACTATCTGGCTCGCATGGACCAAATGTTTAGTGTACAAACCTTGTTTTTTCCTTTTTCTTTGTAATTTATACCATTTGTTTTTTTTTGTGTTTTTGTAATTTTATTGTAATTCACTTATGTTGTAATTCTGTGGTTGTAATTGTAATTGGTTGTTTATTCATTTGGTGTACAATTTTATATTTTTTTTTGTAATTCGTTTTTCTTGTATAATTTTTCGTATTTAACAATTTTTTATATCTTTATTTCAAGTATGTGTAATTTCTTTTATGTGTAATTCTCTGTGTGTTTAATATATGTATATGTGTTGTGTGTACTTTAAGTTTAATTTTGTAATTTGTGTATTTAAAATTGGCTTGTTTAATTTTGTATATATTTCGTTTCACTTTACAATTTTAGTTTTCTGTGTGATTTGTAATAATTGTTATGTTTTTCGCTATGTATGTTTTGTAATTGTGTAAAAAATCACTTTCACAGGGGGAGATCACGATTCAGACTGACCCGCTTTGCTGCTTCCATCACCTTATAAGCCTTAATTATGTTTTCCAGGATTTTTGGAAAGCAGCAAAGCGGCAAGCAGTACTAAAAATGGTATATCCAATCCTTAGAAATATATTTTACAATCCCTACATCAGTCCTGGAAAAAAATATTTACAAATCCACGAATGCAGAGGTTCTTAAAAATATGATTCACAAATCCACGTATGCGGAGGTCCTTGAACAAGCATGATAAGATTATGAAAAATATTTTTATTATACCAACATGGAGAGTCGATGAATAATTATTTTTATAAGATGCACGCTTAATTATTCTAATGACCTGATATATCGTTGAAAGAATCACGCGTCAAAAGTCGTTGAAAAATATTTTTTTAATTCAGGCGTATAAAGTCCTTGGACCTGAAAAGCCGTTTAAAAATTACCCTTGATTGTTTTAACAGTTCTCGCTTGGGAATTTGTTGATCCTGTGAAGCCGTTGAAACATATATTTTAAAACACACATTTTTTATGATCCTTGGGATCAAATACGCTGTTGATTTCTTTTTAAATCCACGCTTGGCACCTTGGATAAGATAAGTCGTTGGGTCCTTGAACTACATATGTCTTTGAAAAATGTTATTTAAAATAAAACAAGCTTTATAAGTCCTTGGAATTGATAAGAAGTTGAAAAATATTTTTATTTTTAATTTTAAACCCCGTTTGATATGCTCTTGGTCCTGATAAGTCGTTGAAAAGTCCTGATAAGTCGTTGAAAAATGCATTTTAAAAATTGAAAGAGAATATTTAAAAAAGCCGAGTTATAAGAATTTGAGAAATATTTTTCAAAAACATTGAAGCTTGCTAAAAATTCAAAATATCCTTGATAATTTCATAGAATTTTTTAGTTCACAATTCATAAAATTAGAAGTCAAGTCAAGACTAATTTTTATTTAATGTTTTTAACAAATAATTTAATATTTTTTTAATAAGTCCACACCTGTGATGGTTCTTGAAAAATATACTTTCAAATATTTACGCCTAAGATCGTTTTTGAAAAATAGTTTTAAATAAACACACGGACTAACCCCTAACCTACACCTACACCCTTATTGTTTTCCTTTCAACAAATTCATGCTAATATACATTTTTCAAATCCGCGTCTCTAATAGTGTCTGATGAAAAGTATATTTTAGAAAAATCTCAGCACATAATAGCTTCGAAAACATATTTTTAATAAATTTTTAAATGATTCTTGAAAAGTGTATTTAAAATAACATTTCAATTTAACATTAAAAATATGTTGCAAAATATGTTCAATTCAACATTTAAAATATGTTGCAATGAAATTGTTTGCGTTTGCCGGCGAGGGTTTCTCTTTTCCGCTGTAAAACCTTATTGAAACCTTTTGTCTCTGCCTTTTGTCAAGTGGTCGCATCTGAGTTAAAAAAAAAAAATCAATTGACAATTGAGAGCCCTTTTTATGAAAGTGCCAAGTGTTTGGCACTCAATGCGAATTCATTGAGGTTGTGTCTCGCTTCTTTTGCATCTTCTTTTTTTTATACATTCGACTTGATTTCGGTTTGGCTGGTTTAATATTTGATTTTTTTCTTTTTGAACAGCTCAAGTTGACATAAGATTTCTGTTCGTTTTGGTGTTTCCTTTTGCCAAACGCATCCCATGGAGGCATGGATTAAAATATACCAAAGATAAAACAGACGGGAACACTTGAGAGTTTGCTATTTGTTAAACACCTCAACCTCAAATAGTCGCACTTTTTGTTATTTTTTTTCGTAGAGAATACTTCATGTTCTGCCTTCTACATGCTTTATTTGTTTTCTCGTGGCTGTATTTGTTTTCCTTTTTCCCTTTGCCACAAATAAAAATCAAATGGTACATCTTAAGAAAAACAAAAGAATCTTAGCTTCACATTGCATGTTGCATTATAAAAAGGTAACCAGGCACCAGTTTTCATTGAAAATTTCCAGGGCGTAGTAACAAAGAAATAAATGGCAGGCTAAGTGGTTTCGATAGAAAAACAAATTCCATTTTGAAAAGTAAAGATTGGTTTCAGGAAGTCATTGAAAAACAAGAAAAACTTGAGGGGGGGCTAAGAAAGAACACAACATTTATGAGAATACTTCCTGATTCAAACTAACGGACTCCAAATGTCAACATTCTCTAAAATATAACTAAATTGAAATACCATGAAAAAATGGCTTGATTTTAATTTTCCCTTTAAAAATATGAATTTATTTCAAATCTCTGCAATTCTTACAACTAACTGTAGATATTCATGTTGGAAAACTAGGTACATTGAACATATTTAGTGAAGACGTTGCATATCCACCAAGGTCCCGAAATACCCAATTATATAATAGCATAAAAATACGTATTAAGGGACAATGCCTTTGTATGGAGCTATAACCAAAGATTTTCCGATAGGACAATTTTGTAGGAAGATTTTAGCATTCGATGAGAACTCAACATATGAAATTGGAGTCGGTTGTCAGAAATCTATAAATTGGGGATGGAATTATATGTTGTATATATATATATATATATATATATATGTTACGAACATCTGACACCTAATAATAATCCAAAATTTAAAACCAGATCCAATTCGATAGAAGATCATTTCCGAAATCCCGAAAAAATTAGATGTACTATTTTATGTGGGCTACCTCAAATTTTGGGCCAACAACGAACATTTTTGGTAGAAAGATTTTTTACCCAATGACTGGAATTATATGTTGTATATACCTGAAAATTGATCGATATATATATATATATATGTAAATATTTGTTACAAACATCTGACACCTAACAATAATCCAAAATTTCAAACCAGATCCAATACAATTGGAGATCATTTCTGAAATGCCGAAAAATTAGGTGTACTATTTTATGTGGGCTACCTCAAATTTTGGGCCAACATCGAACATTTTTGGTAGAAAGATTTTTTACCCAATATAATATAACATTACAGCCTAATCGATTGAAAAGCATGCCCGAACTCCCAACAAAATAACGACATTCGGCAGTTACCGTTAATTGGCGATACTCTAACAAATGTAACAATATTGAGCATTTTTCGTAGGAAGTTTTGCTACCCAATAAGAAATCTAAAATACTAAATTATAGTCAAATCGATTGATTAATATCCACAAAATACGACTATGTGCGGATGAAACATTTTAAAAAATCAACGCATATGACTAAACATTCGGTAATATATTAAAAATACTCCAAAAAATTTTTTTCGCGGCTATTGCCCTGATAGTCCTTATTTTATTAAACACTCCACAGCTATAGGTCTGCTAGTGATCGACAAAATATTAATAAAAAATGCAATCCTATTGGTCTAAAAAAAATATTCTTTGAAAATCCACGCTAATTGGCCTGATAATTCCGATAGACTTGATAATTCTTTGAAACACATTCTATTGACCTGATAGTCCTGGAATAAATAAATAAATATTCTTACAAAACCCACGCCTATTCATCAATCTTAAAAATCTACGCCTATGGACATGATAGTTCTTGAGCAATAGTCTAATCGTCAAAAAAGAAAAAAAACACAATAAAAATAAGCTTCGGTCCTCTTCATCTCAAAATTATTATCTGAATCATCACCGCAAATTATAGGCGATGTCATTGAGTGTGACTCTCATATCCGAGCACATACGACAATATAGTTGGTTTCAATTTAAAGGCCAACAACTCCTCTTGGACATATTATCAATTTCTCGGGTCTATATCCTTCAGGAGTAAATATATATGCCATAGAACACAAATTTTGTCCGATCCCCTTCTCCATGTAAAAATTCGGGATGTTTGGGTCATAATTGCAGTCTCTGGAGCGACCTGAAAAACCGACAAAAATAAAGTTTTTGGTCCATTTCATCCCCTAAATATTAACTGATCTTTTCCAAAAACAATAGGGGACTTCATTGGCCAGAACCCATCCTTCATGCAAACTTTCGTGAAGATTGGTCCATAACTGTGGTCTGTATCGACTCAGCTAGTCGAGATATGACGATCGGCACAATTAAACAAACTCTTGGACCTTCACAAAGCTATAATACCCTGACAACATTGTTGTGTACGGTATAAAAAATCGCATATCGACTTGATAATCCTTCTTAAAAAGGCACGCCAATTGTCTTGATGGTCTTTGAAATAAAATTCTTAAAATTCCACGCCTATTGGTCTGATAGTCCTTGAAAAAATATTCTTAAAAAATTAACGCATATTGGCTTGTTAACGGCAAAATATTCTTAAAAAGCCGGACCAATTAGCCTGATGGTCTTAGAAAATTCCACGCAATTGGCTATTCCACAAAAAAATATTCTCAAAAAAAAAAAAAAAAAAAAAAAAAAAATCCTGGACTTTATAAATATATTGAAATTATCCACACATGGGACTTTGATTCATGAGAACATATTCTCTAAAAATCATGGCCCTTAAAACATATTCTTAAAAAACACGCCTATAGCTAATATAGTCAAAAATGCGACTTCGATAGTCCTTTAAAAAATAATCTTAAAATCCAGGATTATTTATTTGCTTTTTCTTCATTAAGGGAACCCCACCCATTCTCGATTTTAATTTTTCAAGATTTTCAATGGGCTGGTAAAACAAAACCAATGCTTGTTAAGGTTTGTAACTTTGCACATATATATTTGAAGATTTAAAAGAGAAGAAAAATAATTTACAAAAAATGTTTGTTATTGTTTTGTTATTGTTTTTGAAATTAAAGAAAAGTCCTTATTTTTGATGGCGGGCATGATAACTCCTCACTGGAACGTCGGAATCCGAAAATTCCAACGGTGTTAGAAAGAGTACATGTCTGGCTCTCTCCTGAGCTAGGATTATTGACTTCCATCTAAAATTAACAAAATGGCGGACCTTTGTAAAAATATTTTTGGAAAATCGCCGATTTTTGACCAAAAACCAAGTTAAAAAATAAGGAAGATCTTCACCGATTGGCTTTATCCTAGTTCATACGATAGCTATACACTCACAGAGAAACGTTTAAAAATTTGGAATCGATTGGGTTTTTAGCTTTTGAGTTATCGTGCCCGCCATTCGTTTAGAGAAAAACACGTTTAAAGTTTGAGAAGCCCTTCAGCCGTCACTTGACGCTGACACAATAAATCGGCTATATCTTCAAGAGTTCTTGAGATTTTCACTTGAAATTTTGTAGAGACATTCTTTAATCAGTGTAGATTCGAATTATATCAACAAAAAATTTGACCCCGAGATTGGGGGGTCCCCTTAAACAAAATATTATTTAAAGAAATACGGCATTGGTCGTCCTGCTCACATTTCCTTACTTCCTCACTGACCTATTTTTGTATTATTATTTTAATCAATTAAACGATATATTTATTATTATTATTATTAATTTTATTCCTCAAGAGTTCAAAGACTAGCGGCAAGTAGTAAACGACTGACAAAATTTCTAATTGACTCTCGTTATAGAACAAACAGTTTCTGGTTGCAATTTGCAACAATACCGCAACTGCCTAAAGCTTAATAAATAAACACAATTTTCTCAAATCAAATCAATTTAATTCAATTTGAATTTTATGTTTTAAATCAACACACAGCTAATATGCAAATTAAATTTTCCTATAAGGTTTATGTTACAATTATTCAATTCGTTGCTCAAAAGTGTGAATATATTTAATAATATAACTATTGCAATACACACATATATACATTTAATGATATAACAATTAAGTGCACTTGTGGGAAATGTCAGACCAACAACCTTTATAATATGTACATTAGGGTTATGATTTTTTACTCTTTCTTCTGAAAAACGATTTAAAATAGCAGTATTAAGGATTATTTCATTTAATTATTTAAAAAGGTACCCTTTGAAATTATATTTATACCCTACACAACTATGTTGTCAGGGTATTATAGCTTTGTGCAGCCCCAAGAGTTTGTAACGCCGCGAAATATTGGTCCTAGACCCACCTTTAAGTGTACCGATCGTCATATCTCGACTAGCGGAGTCGATCTAGACATGTGTGTCCGTCCGTCCGTCCGTCTGTCCATTATAATTTGTAAACACGATACAGGCCACAGTTATGAACCAATCTTCACGAAATTTTGCATGAAGGATGGGTTCTGGCTAGTGAAGACCCCTATTGTTTTTGGAAAAGATCCGTTAATATTTAGGGGATGAAATGGACCAAAAACATTATTTTTGTCGGTTTTTCTGGTCGTTCCAGAGGTCGCAAATATGAGCCAAACACCGAATTTTTGCATGGAGAAGGGGATCGGTCCAAAGAATATGCATGCCTATTGTGATAAAGATTGGTCAATATTTAGCGGATCAAATGGACCCAGACTTTTGTGTGGAAAATGACAAAATTTGTATTATATAGCGTATATATTTACTCCTGAAGGACACAGTCCCGAGAAGTTGATAGTATATCCAAGAGGAGTGCTTTACTTTTACATTGATACCAATTGCATTGTCGTGTGTACTCGGATGTGGAAGTTACACTTAAATATTTAAAGGTCCTTACGTATTCATATATTATTTAGTAACGCATTACCACACTAGTGGGCGGAAATATATCGCGGATCGCTTTGAAATTTTCCATGAGGATCCATATATGGTCATGGACAACGCCTATAATTTTCGGTGATGATCAGATAATAATATTTGGATGAAGTGACCCGAAAACATAATTTTTTGTGTTTTTTTTTTTGTGAGTCGATTTATAGGCCACTATATTAGTCTAGTAGGTCAAGGGGTACAAATATCGCTAAATGTTGCCCATGCTCAGAATATCGAACCATAGAAAATTAGATTTTCTTGGAAGTTGTGTAGGGTATCATATGGTTGGCCCCGTCCGACTATACTGCTCCGCTCACTGGTTTTGTTAATAAATTAATTTTTAATTATTTTTTAAGCATATATATACGGAAACCTTTCAGAAAAATTAACATAAGTTATAAATAAAATGAGACATGGGTCATATTTTAATCGATAGCATTTCATTATATGGGACATTGAAACCTGTTATGGGTTTCACAATATACATACAATTTATTTCGTGTGATACAAACGAGTATATCAATTTGGATGTCTCTAAAGCTTATCTATACTAATAAAAGAGTAAAGTTATTGACTGGCTGACTGACTGATTTAACGATTCATCAACGCCCAGACGAAACGGCTGAAGCTAGAATCTTTAAAAAACTTAAAAACTGGGTTTTTGTAAAATCGTACTAGAACGGTACGAAAAGTACTAAATGTGGCACCATTTGTATTTTGCGAACCGGTGGAGCTAGAACTCTGAAATTTGGTTTGGTGGTCGTGGATGGAGTGTAGGATAGATGTACCAAAGGGTTTTTGGAAATTTGAACTATAACTATCCGAAAATTTACTAAATTTGGTATAATTCTGTAGCATCTGAACGGATAGCGTTAAAAACTTGAAATTTGGGAGTGTGAATTAAGGTTGGGAAGTAGGGCCCATTTAAGAAGATGGTTTGGAATGCGTGTACTCATGTGTACGAAAAGTAAAAGTACAAATTTAATTTGAAGATACAAATCGAGAGGGAATTTGAAATTAAAATTACCGTCGGAGTGTATGAGGATATGAACGTAGTTTAGGGAAATTTCTTACTTACGTGTACGAAAAGTAATAAATCGTACTATAATCGCTGCAGCTTGGATTTGGGTGATCCTATAGAGCGGGAACAATTAAAATTTGGAGGTCAGGATTCAGTTTAAGAAAATAATACTTATGTGTACTAAATGGTAGTAAATTTGGTACAATTTGAATTTTAGGTGAACCAATAGAGCTAGAATCATGAAGTTTGGAGTCAGAATCACTGTTGAGGTGTAAGATTGAGATATGTAGGACTAGGACTACTACTGTGTACTAAATTTGGTACAATTTGAATTGTGAGTGAACCGATAGAGTTGGAAAACTGGAACTTGGATTTGGGATCACTGTGGGGGTGTACGTTTGGGGTATGTATGAAGTTTTAGAAAATTGTACTAAGTGTACTAAATTTGGTACAATTTAAATTGTGGGTGAAGCAGTACAGTTGAAATCCTGAAATTTGATTTAGGATCACTGTGGAGGTGTAGGATTGGGGTATGTAGAAGGGTTTGGAAATTGGTACTACTATGTACTAAATTGAGTACGATTTGAGTTTTGGGTGAACCGAAAGCGTTGGAATTCTGAAATGTTGATTTATAAACACTGTGGAGGTGTAGGATTGGGGTATGTAGGAAGATTTGGAAATTCGTACTACTATGTACTAAACTTAGTTCAATTTGAATGGTGGGTCAACCGACAAAGTTAGAATCCTGAAACCTGGATTTAGAATCACTGTGGGAGTGTAGGTTTGGGGTAGGAAGGAGGTTTAAGAAATTCGTACTACTGTGTACTAAATTTGGTACAATTTGTATTGTGGGTGAACCGATAGAGTTGGAAACCTGAAACTTAAATTTAGGATCACTATGGGGGTGTAGGTATGTGGTAAGAAGGAGGTTTTAGAAATTCGTACTACTGTGTACTAAATTTGGTACAATTTACTACGTACTACTGTGTACTAAATGTGGTACAATTTAAATTGTGGGTTAACCGATAGAGTTGGAATCCTGAAACTTGGACGTAGGATCAGTGTGGGGGTAGAATTGTGATATGTAGAATGTTTTGGTAATTGGTACTACTGTGTACTAAATTTGATACAATTTTAATTGTGAGTGAAACGATAGAGTTGGAAACCTGAAACTTCGATTTAGGATCACTGTGGGGGTGTATGGTTGGGGTATGTAGGAAGTTTTGGAAATTGGTACAACTATGTACTAAATTTGGTACAATTGAAATTGTGGGTGAACCAATAGATTTGGAATACTGAAATTTGAATTTGGAATCATTGTGGGACCTAGGATCTGGGTATGCAGGAAGTTTTATTGGATGGTTGAGGAGGGTACTTGTGGAAATAATATGTGCTAAATGGAACTAAATTTGGATTTGGATGAACCTTTAGAGCTCGAATCATGAAATTTGGTACTAAATAGTACTAAAATTTAATTTATGTTCGATATAAAATAAAATGTTAATACATGTTTAATCTAGTATGGAGAAGCAAAAACCTATTTTGATTGAAAACTATAAACATGTCAGTTGAAGTGAAAAAGTATGCCCGGCAGGTTGATATTACATATGACGAATAATAGACTATAATTTTTTTAACAAATTTAGTTATTTAGTTTAATGACAGTCATAACAATTAAATAAAAATTTGAATTTTTTGTTAGTTACGCCTTTTTGCATTTATGAAATAAACCCACTTGTAGTTACGTCTTTAATAGAAGCACCTTTTTGTCGAAGACGTGTAAAACTTGGTCAACACATGTAGTTTATTGACATTCACAATATTCATTCAAAAATTCAATTTTCAATTTTTTGTTAGTTACGCCTTTTTGGATTTTAGCTAACGATATTTATATTTGCATACAATGACTCAAAAAATACTCATAAATATAATAAAATTAAATGCTTTTATACGCAAGGCTTTTTATAGAATCTCCTAATAATTAAGATTTTATCTAATCTTTTGTAGAAACCCATCAAAATATGATGCTGAGATGCAATATTGCAAAAAGTCATATATGATATTCGATTAGTACTTATGTCCACATTTAAATATGATTTCATACATTTTATATAATATTCAATTAAATGGAATATAACAAATCACAGCTGAAAAGTTTTTTGTTGGCTGTTGTTATTCCCTTCATAGCAACATGCTGGTCATGTCCATGGCTCAAATGAAAATAATCAATTTATATAAAAAAAAAACAATTAAGCACAAAACAATAACAGGAAAACTAATAACGAAAAAAAGCAACCTTAATGAATTTTACAATTCTTAGTTTAATATCACAATTACATATAAAGTGGACTAAAGTTATGACGAATATTTTTTATTTATGTGGGGACATTCTTGAATTATTCTAGATTCGAATTAAGTCAACATTTTTGACCCCGAGACTAATGGAAACATTTAGTGACCTTTCATAAGGCTATGTGAAAACATTGACTTTTATATCCTGGCAATACTCCAGGGCAATAAATAGGTCGAAGTAGCCTATAAAGATTATTTTTTTAAGGAACAACACAAACGCAAATTTTGTAGGAATATATTTTCCAACACATTTTGTTTTGTTTTTTAAGAATAAATACAAGCGTGGATTTTTAAGGAATATTTTGTTTTTGTTAAGAATCTTTCAATATAAGCGCAGAATTTTAAAGAGAAGCGAACATGTTTTAAGGGATATTTCTTTAAGGACCAATTCTTAAAAATGAGTTAGAATTTAAAGATATTTTTTGTTAATGCAGAATAGTCAGGCTTAATCCCAGTATTGTCGCTAGTAAAAAGTATGGCATTATCGGCACTGGTAGGTAGGGCAGAGAGACTATTGTTTCGGATCTCGCCACTGATCCTCATCAATTCTCTTAGTTTTTTGTTGGCATATTCTCCCCTGAATCTATTTATAGCTTCTTTACAAAACACCGTTCATACCCAAATGTAAGAAATCCAAGTACTTACGTTACTAGCGACCATCTAATTGAGAAGTTTGTTGGTGCCAGACTTCGTGGTTAACAAGGCATTTGAAGACAACTACAAATTTTTCGCACTGTAATAATGGTTATTTTTATAAAAAAACAAGACAGGGAATAAGCCTGCCTATTTTGCAATATCAAAATTAAAATGGTATCCCAAATATCCTGCACAATATTGAAGAGAGTGCCTTGCAATTTTGCACATACATTGTTACTACTCATAGGGTATATGGTATTGACAAATATAGCATTATGAATTCGTGAAGGGTTCAATTCTTTTTTTAGAAAAATGTTAATATATGTTTATATAGCCATGATTCATAAAGTGCACCGTGAATTAGCATTTGTGAAATAAATTAATTAGCTGTTGCCTGTCTGTGGCCACATTATCTCTGCCAAGTGTTATTTGTCATTGTTGCAAGTGTCATGTAAATGTGTACTATTCAAATTGAATAAGCCTTACAATCTGCATACATACATACAAAAAATATAGCGTAACTCAATATATCACACATTATCGTCGTCATCATCATATGTAGGAGATAGTCATAAATCACAATTTAAAAAATTTGATTGAAGAGAGTGGTGGAAGTCAGCGTGAATAAAGAAACATTGTCTCACAAGCACTACCAACTTCTACCATTATTTGATAAAGAAATCTCGATAAAAAAAAGCAAAAGCATACATATCGCTAAAACATTTTTTTTCTTAATACGCTACGAAAATGTTGTGATTTTTTTTAAAGTTATGCTCCAATGAATTTATTTTTTTCGTTTTACTTTCCATATGCATAAGATGATTTGCCAATTTAAGAAGATGTTAGAGCGGTGGGATGTAGGTTGGATAAGCGACAAACGAAAGTGCTAACAACATTCCTTTGTCAGCAGGCACATTATGCCAACAATTGGTTTCCGCTCCATTAATCGTAATGTGTGTCATTTATTGAGTCATTTCCCAGCTCATCGTTCAGACAAGGCTAAAGGTTTATGCGCTTTTAAATACTTTCCGCCACAAATTTTCAAATTGAGATTTTTTGGTAGTTTTGTATCGTGGGTGTTTAGAGGGTGTGTATGTAAGAATCGCATGTTGATTTTGAATGGGGAAAATGGTGTCGACAGTGACACAAATCACATAACGTTCATGATCCATTATTTTGTTTTTACAAAAAACGCCGATAAAATATGTATTGTTAATAGCTCTATTTTTATATTTGTAGACAATAGCGAATTTTATTTAACATTTTTTCGAAAAGGGGAACTTTGAAATATTTAGCTTTTTTTTGAAAAAGGAAAAAACCCTTATCATCTTTGTCATTATAGATGAACATTACTTTATGTAGAATATCAGAACGTCTTCTAGCATCAAGAATACCATTGGCCGCTGCTAGCAGTAATTGTATACAGAAATTGTTAAGGCATTTTATTATATATGAATCACCATTGGGATTGTCTATTTCAAGTTTTTGATTATATTTACAGTAGCATCGCCAACCATTAGGTTGTTCCCCACATCAGCTTGTATTTTTTTCGGGTTACCAGCCGAACTATTCAAGACTGGTGGCCAGATCCTGGTCAGGAGCATGACCAGCTGATTAGTACAATTTGACTAGGTGAATGCATTCCCAATGATTGGAACCTCAGCATCCTGTGTCCCGTGCACAAAAAAAGGAGACGATATGAGCCAACTTTAGAGGAATAAGTATCCTTCCCATCGCATATAAAGTGCTACGATTGAAGCCAATGGTCAATGACATCATCGGGCCATACCAATGCGACCTGGCAAATCCACCATGGACAAGATTTTCACTCTGCGCCAAATCCTGGAAATGGCCCACGAAAAACACATCGACACCTACCACCAATTTGTCGACTATAAAGCCGCATTCGACAGCCCTATCCGTTCAGAGGTGTTTAAAGCCATGTCTACGTTCGGCATTCCTGCAAAATTAATACGGCTATGCAAGATAACTTTAAGTGACACAAGGTCAGCAGTTAAAATAGGAAAAGACCTATCGGAACCCTTCAATACCGAACGAGGATTCAGACAAGGTGACAGTTTGTCTTGTGATCTTTTTAACATACTGCTGGAAAAGGTCATACGAGACGCAAAGGTGAACAGAAATGGCACTCTGTACACCAAACAACACATGTTTCTCGCCTACGCCGTTGACATCGATATAATGGGTCGAACATTGCGAGAGTCTGGCAGTAAACGGCGAGAAGACCAAACTGATGTTATCAACGTCTTTGAAAGAAAATGTCTCCGAAAGATCTACTGGCCGATCTGCGTCGACGGTGAATATCGGCGTCGAATGAACCACGAGCTTTACCATTTATGGGAATGAATGAGAATACCCCAGCTCAAAAGGCATATAAAAACGAGCCTACTGATGGTTCCCGTAGAAGGGGAAGGCCACGAATTTGATGGAATGACCAAGTAGAAAACAACATCTTGGAACGAGGTATTCCAAATTAATTGATTGGCGCACAAGACCGACGCGCTTGGAAATCTTTTTTAAGCTCGGCTTATGGAACAACTGTTCTGTAACTAGGCAGCTAAGTAAGTAAGTTAACATCGTGTTTTTGAGCAGGAATCTGCCGTGGATCCAACTCTGACTTTCAAACCTTCAGATCGCCTCCTCATTTCCTCGGTCTTAACTTTGTGTCATATTTGTTTGTCCATCAGGTTAATTTTATTCTCAGTTTTTCTCTTTTATTTTTTTTTAATCAGCCCTCCATGGTTGTTCATAACACACGTAAACTTATCTAATTTCTAATGCCATGTTCTGACGGGCATCCGAACAACGTAGTTCGCTCTCAGAAATACGTACATGAATTAACCCGTTTATACAACACTATTCATAATTCATGTCATCAGATGTTTTTATTTCAAACTTTTTGTTTCTTGTTTTACACCAAAAATGTAACATATTTTAGTGAATTACATAGGAATCTAAATAGAAAAAATAATTCTCTTTCTCTTGACTATAGTATGAACCCATATATATTTACTTTTCATTCATGTTTTCCATTTTTTTCTGAAAATGTTGTTGTTTTTAATACATTTTTATATTTTCTCAATTCAAATGTCACATACTGTCACATATAAAAATTTGGAGAATTGTTTGTTTGAGTTTCCCCACATTTGTTTCTTGTTTTGTACGCTAATTAGAACCAAGGGAAAAGAAATGCATATTGCATTATGTAGAAAACAAAATTTACATCCTGCTGCATATATAAAAACTCTACAATTTTTTACTTTTCATTCATGATTTTCAATTTTACTGAAAAAGTTTGAAAATTTCATAAATATTTTCAAACTGTCAAAATTAATTTATTTTCGATAAATACTCTCAATTGTTAGGGATGGGACAAATTTATTGGTTATTCAGAGAGTGATTCGAATTGAACTACGTACAAAAGTCGGTGTTCGCTCAGAAAATTTTGTATGGGGAACTAAGTAATTACTTCATAATTAAGGGTCGAACAACGAATGAGAGAGCGAACAACGCTCGTCTGTACATGGCATAAAACACTTTAATTGTGTAGAAACCGTTCGATTTAAAATTCCAAGTTATTTTATCACATATATACATACACACTCACTTGCACAAATTTGGTTTTCGTTTGGTAAATTACTTATGTAAATGAAAAGTTTGCTGTTAGTAGGCAACGTGTACACGATACCTTTTCATTGGCCCACAACAAATCATTACTGATTGTGGTTGTTATTTTAGGCACTTCATCGGGTTCATCGGGCATGATTGTTATCTATACATATCGTACATATTTCCCTTTTAATATGCCTAACACGTATCATGCCAATCATGGCAAAACTAATGCAATGACAGTTCCAGAAAAATTACCTATTAAGGTAGAAAATAGGGCTCATAGAGGCAGAGGGGGCTGTAATGTAAAATATTTCAAATAAAAAGTATCTTGAAAATAGTTTGGTTTTATAACTTGGGATTTTTGCATTTTTATAAAAAATATGCAATTTTATTTGATATCTTCCAAATAAAATTTAATGCATATCAATATTTTTTCTTTTGTTTTGAAATTATTTAATTTGAAATTGTTGTGTTGGGCGCCACATTAATGTTGGCAGTACGCTCATGCCAGAAAGTCATAAACTTTGTTTGCCAATTTCTTGGGGGCTATGCTTGTGATAAGTTTTCTCTTTTTGTTTTTATTTCTGTGGTAAGCACTGTAGGTTTAATTGCCAAAATTGACCATGGAAAAAGTAGCCAGTAGCTATTTTTATGACTCAATTATCACCAGAAATAACTAACGACGTAAATGTCATAGGATATAGTATACGCCTATTCGGAAATCGTAACAAACCGAAAATCATTTAATACGTATGCCATAAAATTTAATAGATATAGAAATGAAGATAATCATAAACATTTCGCTGCTGTGCCTTTTATGTGTAAATAAATTGCCTTAAAATGCAATTACGTAGCCGATTTTGTTTTGCGGTAGCGATGACAACTGAAGTACTAATTGCGAGGGGAAAAATTGTAGCCCTTTTAAGGAGATTTTGTAATTCCTGAAGATTCAAGAGGACTATATTTGATATCACAACTTTTTTGGAAATATATAGAAAGGCTTTCGTGCATGAAACATGTTGGAAATACAATATTTAACAGTCGCTATCTGAAATTAATTATATAGATTTAAAACAAAAAAAAAAAAAAAAAATAAAAAATAAAAAAAAATATATAACGAGAAAAATAATACAAATTTAACGAACATCCCATAACATTGATCAGAATAAAATTCCATGACGATTTACTGCTGACCGCCTGCTTGTTTGGTATAACCCCCACCAATACCCAACTGGCACACATTATTTTAGACGCAATTCAGTGCGTTATGCCAAATTTCGTACAAATCGAAAGAAATATAGGGACTTTAGTGCACCATTTACATAAGATCGGACGAAAATATATATGAGAACTATATCTAAATCTGAACTGAAACTTTGCACACATTATTCCAGACTTAATTTAGTAGGGTATGCCAAAATTCGTGCAAATCAAAAGATTTTCAGGGACTTTGGTGCACCAATTACTTTAAATTGGAAGAAAATATATATGGGAGCTATATCTAAATCTGAACCGATTTTCACGAAACTTAGCACACATCATTCTAGACTTAATTCAGTAAGCTATATCAAATTTCGTGTAAATCGAAAGATATATAGGGACGAAATATATATGGTAGCTATATTTAAATCTGAACCGATTTTTTTCCAATTTCAAAAGGTTTAGTCCTTTGGGCAAATGAGTGAGCTGTGCCAAATTTCATCCAATTCGAATCAAAAATGCGACCTCTACTTTTTTACAATTTAACATCGACAGACGGACGGACAAAAATCGACTCAGTAAGTGGTTTTATCCATATTCTCAAAAGAAACCATGGGTCCATCTCGATTCCTTTTGCCTGTTACAAACATATGCACAAAGACATGATACCCTTTACTACAGTGTGGTGAAGAGTATAAAAATCGAAAAATTGTGTTAGTCCTTGAAAAATATTCTGGTGCTGATCCTTCAAAATTTTCTTAAAAAAATTCCCGCTCGTGTTGATCTTGGAAAATTTTTCTTTAAGAATCTACGATATTTACGCGTGTACTGATCTTAAAATATGTTTAAAAAGAATGTGTGCCGTCACTTGATGCTGACACAATAAATCGACTATATCTTCAAGAGTAGTTGTTATACAAATTATCAAAACCAACTGCAAAAATTGTACTTTTGGGGGGAGATTAAAGTTATAATACCCAAAAATTGTAGTATTTGGGATTCTGAGAATCCTCAAGTAAAAGAAAAGGAATAATTACCTCCAGAAAATGTCTTTTCGTTCTTTGATCCGAAAGTGTAATTGGACCATACTTCTTCGAAAACGACGTTGGAACGACTGTCAATTCGGAGCGTTAGAGTTGAGAGACTAGTAAAAATATAGAGGTTTCAAACAGACGGTGCCACATGCCACACAACTCGAGCGAATATAGCTGTAATGAAAAAAACGATTTCCTGGCCGTGGTTGCGGCGATATTAACCGATCACCAAGATCATGCAATTTAACACCATTAGACTTTTTTATCGGGCTATACGACAACTAACATTATGTGTCAAAAAGATGTTGAAAATTATCTCAAAAAATCCTTATAATAAAAAGGATATATGATTTTAGGGTTTTTACGTTTACTTTTGAAATTCCGAATGAATAACCCAGTATTTGAAATAAATGACAAATATGTTTTTTCAAATACACCACCCATAGTTTTGTTATTTTTTTACAGATTTAATAAAAAATATTTTGTCGAGACATGAATATATTACGGGGACCCCCTCCCCCATTCACGGTGTCAAAAATTTTGTTGATTTAATTCGAATCTACTCTAATTATAGAATGTTTCAAGTGAAAATCTCAAGAACTCTTGAAGATATTGCGGATTTATTGTGTCAGCATCAAGTGACGGCAAGAGTGATTCTCAAACTTTAAACGCATTTTTCTCGAAGCAATGTTTAACGAATGGTGGGCACGATAACTCAAAAACTAATAAAAAACCCTTAAATAAATAATGTTAACCGAGGCTACTTTTTTCGTGGCTATAGGAAAATGAAAAAATTTTATTTATGTATTCTATGTTGGTTTCTATTTCCAACTATTTTTGCACTAGAATACAGTTTAAAGCGTATATGCACTTTTTTAAGTTTATAGCGCTTATATGACCTATATACATGGCAAAAATGACGAAAATAATGTCAATAATGATGAAGGCCTATTAGCAAAGTGCAGCTGTGAAATAATGCCGCATTCTGTTGCGGCAAACAATTAAAGGATTTTCTTTCACTACCTCATTAGCACTTTCTTTGTTGGTGTTGCATTGTTATAGAGCGTTAAAAACGGATTATTTTTAGAAGTAATTACAGCGGATTGGATGTTTAAATGTATTGTAATCCATTATGAATATTGAAATTATTATTGGTGTTGTTAGTTTGTGGCTTATTTAATGCACACAATAGGGCATAATTATTATATGTTGTTATTCAATGGAGAGGGTAATACCATTCAGGCCGTAATATATTGGATGTGTTCCTCAACTGTAATTAAGGGGAGAAGTGATTTTTGAAACTTAATAATGTACAGGGTTGCCCATATTCGACGGACCCAGGTTTTTTTTTTAATCAAAGAAAAAACAAAAATTTGGCGGTTGGCGATGTCAATTATTTAATTTGTTACAAGTAGATTCGTTTACATCAATTTTTGAATATGATATCTCTCAAATGGCCGCCTCTGGCGTTGATGGCGTATTGTGCCCTTTTTGATGCATTTTCCATCGAGTTTGCCAACATTTCGGCCGGAATAGCGGCTATTTCTTCACGAATGTTGTCTTTGAGCTCTTCTACTGTACGAATAATTGGCATCACAAAATTGGTC